>NC_090745.1:71221610-71236610 GCF_036898095.1 Palaemon carinicauda
CAAGGGCTCCAATAGCGAAAAATAGCCCAGTGAGAAAAGGAAATAAGGAAATGAATAAATGAAGAGAACAAATTAACAATAAATCATACTAAAGACAATAACAACGTCAAAACAGACAAGTCATTTATAAACTATTAACAGCCTCAAAAACAGATATATCATATATAAACTATAGAAAGATTCAGGTCAGCCTGGTCTTCATAAAAACATTTGCTCCAACTTTGAACTTTTGAAGTTCTACTGATTCAACTACCAGATTGGGAAGATCATTCCACAACTTGGTAACAGCTGGAATAAAACTTCTAGAATACTGTGTAGTATTGAGCCTCATGATGGAGAAGGCCTGGCTATTAGAATTAACTGCCTGGCTAGTATTACGAACAGGATAGAATTTTCCAGGGAGATCTAAATGTAAAGGATGGTCAGAGTTATGAAAAATCTTATGCAACATGCATATGAAACTAATTGAACGACAGTGCCAAAGATTAATATCTAAATCAGGAATAAGAAATTTACTAGACCATAAGTTTCTGTCCAACAAATTAAGATAAGAATCAGCAGTTGAAGACCAGACAGGAAAACTATACTTAAAACAAGGTAGATTGAAAGAATTAAAACACTTCTTCAGAATAGATTGATCACCAAAAATCTTGTAACACTTTCTCAATAATCCAATTGTTTGTGCAATGGAAGAAGATACAGACCTAATGTGTTTCTCAAAAGTAAATTTGCTGTCGAGAATTACACCCAATATTTTAAGTCATACAAATTTAAAGAACCATTATCAATACTGAGATCCAGATGTTGAGGAGCCACCGTCCTTGACCTACTTACAATCATACTTTGAGTTTTGTTAGGATTCAACTTCATACCCCAAAATTTGCACCATGCACTAATTTTAGCTTAATCTCTATTAAGGCATTCACCAACCCAAAATCTACAGTACATTCAGGGGATGGAATTGATGTAAAGAGAGTAGCATCATCTGCATATGCAACAAGCTTGTTTTTTAGGCCAAACCACGAGTCATGTGTATATAGTATGAAAAGTAATGGGCTAAGAACACTACCCTGTGGAACATCGGATATCAAATTCCTATACTCACTAAGGTGTCCATCAACAACAACTCTTTGAGATCTATTACTTAAAAAATCAATAATAATGCTAAGAAACAACCCACCCACTCCCATCTGTTTCAGTTTAAAAACAAGGGCCTCATGATTAACATGGTCAAAGGCAGCACTAAAATCAAGGCCAATCATATGAACTTCTTGACAACAATTAAGGGATTTCTGTACAGCATTGGAGATTGTAAGAAGGGCATCACATGCTGCAAGGCCTTTACGAAAACCAAATTGCAAACTAGGGAATAGATGATTACCTTCAGCAAACCTATTAAGACGTTTTGCCCAAAGACGTTCAAAAACATTAGATAATGTGGGAGTTATGGAAATTGGGTGGTAATAACTGGGATTTGAGCTACCACAAACACATTTACATAGAGGAGTAACATTACCAATTCCCCAACATTGTGCTAAAAGCTCCTCCTCTTGCTAACTTGCGCTAAATAACAGATAACTTTGGAGGTAAAAAATCTGCTGTCTTTATAAAAAAACAAAGGAAAAATACCATTTGGGTCTACACCTCCATAAGCATCAAGTTCCAGCAACAGAACTTTAATTTCACGAGATCAAAAAGCTAAACTAACTAGTTTAGCCTCAGGAAAACAGGAATGAGGAAGTTCAAATTTTTCATCACTCTGTTTACTGTCAAAAACATCAGCTAAAAGGGTTGTCTTTTCCTTTGGACAGTGAGTGACTGAGCAATCTGGTTTAAGTAAAGGAGGAACTATTACATTTACACCAAAGAGTGCAGTTTTAAGGGTAGACCACTATTTATGTTCCTGAATTGTACCAGAAACGGTTTCTTTTATGGTTAAATTGTACTTCTTTTCAGTTGAGGCATATACTCTATAAGCAAAAGCTTGAAGTTGAGTATAGTTATTCCAGGTCAAATCTGATCTGTTACCCTTCCAAAGATGATAGGTCTCCTGCTTCTCCAAATAAGCACGTCTACAATCACCATTGTAGTGAATTAATATGCCTATCAATTATGTTGACTAGATTCTCATTCAAAAGGACAACAGGATCTACACTACTACATAATTGTGACCAATTTAAGCACAAAAGATCATGCAAAATCCCATTCAAGTATACTTGAGATTTCATACAAATTTTACAGGAGTATGGTATATCAGGGACAGGCTGCTCAGTCTTCACTACTAATGAGATCAAGGCATGATCAGATGTCCCGACTGGAGAACCAACTTAACTAGTTATAACGCCAGGGGAGTCAGTGTATACGAGGTCCAAGCAATTACCAGATCTGTGAGTAGCTTCATTTATGATTTGCTCACAACCTAATTCAGAGGCAAAGTCCAGAACTTTATCACGCCTTCAACCAAAGCACTGCAAGAATACTTGGGCGTGATCAACTGTTATCACCGTTTCTTGCCAGCCATACCACCACTCTTGTGACCCCTTAAATCCTCCCTCAAGGGCAAGCCAAAAGACCTGGAGTGTGACCGAAGGGTAGTAGTTTCAGGCATGTCAAGCATCATAAAATGGTATGACACAGCAGTGGGGGAAAAGGTGGCACATGTACCGTACAGGCTCATACACTGTAACAGTATTTCTGTTTTATATATATATATTGATATTGCTCTCCTCTCATTGATAACCTGTTTAAGCCTGTTTGTTCATGAATCAATGTGCTTTAATTTTTTTGCTGTTCTTTCTTGAAACGACTTGTTACTAAACTCATAATCCGTTGAAATAAAGTTAGTTACATTCAACTTGCCTCTTAGTTATCACGTAACTGTGCACTCACACACTGGTGACCACCAGAATGCCCAACTCCCTTTCCCTATCCAAAATTGAGGAAACACTTAAGAAACGATGAAGAATCAAAATTAGGAAAAGAAGAATTGGAACAGAGTGCCAACAGATGATTGCTTTAATGAATGCAAATTGATATATTATCTACAAAATAGATGGAGTGATAAAAAATTCAGAGGACACCTATACAATACTGTGAGATAGTGATATAAGAAATAACTTTACCAATAGAAATAATGAAACACCTAAGCCAGTACCAAAAGGTAAGAGTAGAACATGTAAATAAAGCATTAAAAGAGCAAGAAAGGAGGCATAGCACCAAAAGAAGACGACTTAACTATTGATTTAGTAATAGATGGAGATTTCATAGTAGTGAAACTCGCTGAACTTTAAAAAAGATGTTTGCAAGAATGATCCATACCAACAGCGTAGAAAAACTTTATCATTTTACTCCACAAAAACAGGGACAAAAAAGACCCAGAAAATTAGTGACTATGCATTTACTCTCAATAATATATAAAATATTTACAAAGATCGTATCAAGCCGAATAGGAAGACAGTGAGACTTTAATGAATCAAGAGAAGCATGTATTCAACAGCTGACTATATCTATGTAATTAGCATGCCAATTGCAGAGTCTGACAACCTCTATATATGGCATTTACAGACTATAAGAAAGCTTTTGATTCTACAGGGTGACACAAAACGCAGTCATCACCTGAATTTGAATAACTTTTGAAATAAATAATCAATTCCTTTTATTTTTCAGATTTATCAAAAAAAAATTAATGTTCTAAGAGTCTACCAAATTCGACCTTCGAGATGCCATGGCCTACTGAGAAAAAGACATTTATAGTTAGGGCTTTTTTTTTTGGTGTGCCAGACTTCCTTGACAATGTCTGGTTTTCGGACGAGGCACATTTTCTGTTGTCAGGTCACGTGAACTCGAAGAACAATATCTTCTGGGGTAGCACACTCCCTGAACACTGTCTGCAAAGGCCAATACACTCGGTGAATTACACTGCCAGGGTCCCCATCTCCAAACATGGCATCATTGGACCATTCTGGTTCGAGGACGACAACGAGCGGTCTGTCACAATCAACACCGAGCGATATGTCCAGGTGCTTAGCAAGTTCTGGAAAACACTTGGTCGACGGAGAGGAGTCGTCAGGGTCCTCCAGTGGTTCCAGCAGGATGGTGCCACCCGCCACACTTCAACCGAACCATTGGCATGGCTACAGCAGCGTTTCTTGACCGACCGATCAGCCGCAGGTGTGACCCGGAATGGTCGCCGCATTCACCGGACCTGAACCCCCAGATTTTTATGTCTGAGGATACCTCAAGGACAGGGTATGTGGAAACAACCCCCAGACTATCCCTGACCTGAAGGCAGCAATCAAAGAAGCAATAAGAGTGATCCCAAGGGAGAAATGCGAGAGGGTTATCGAGAACTTTGCCCGCCGGATCCAAATGTGCCTGCAGCGCTGGGGAGCTCATTTTGGAGCACATTTTGGAGAGCCAGTGAAACAAAGTGTTTTTGTTGTACAGACTTAAAACTTTGGAGTTGTCTGCTACATAGGCTTGACCTAATGTAGCTAAAGTTTTTTTGTCGATATGATTAAAATTTTGAAACTTATTCGTTTTTTGGTGATGACCGTTTTTTTTGTGTCAACCTATATCAAAACTTCGTCAGTAATTAAAATCCTTCATAGATATAAAATAGATAAATCTTATGTTAGACACTTGAATATATCGATACAGGAAGTACAGCAATCCAAATACAAAATAAGATTAGTGAGAAATTTCCGATTATGAAACGAGCTAGACAGGCAGTCCCCATCTCTCTCAATAATTCATGGCATGCCTAAAAGAAGTTTTTAACAATTTGAACTGATAAAGCGTAGAAATTAACATTAATGGAGAATACATTAACAACTTGAGATTTGCAGATGATATAGTTCTGTTTAGTGAATCATGGGAGGAATTGCAAAAGATGATTGAAAATTTTATTAAGAAAAGCAAAAATTTACGACTGAAAACGAGTATGAGTGAAACTATAATATTGACCTATGAAAATGCAGAGACAACATGTAAGTGTAATGGACGAACATCTAGAGATTGTTAATAGGTATACATAGTTAGGATAGAAAGTAAGTGTATTCCCTAGATATGACACAAAAAAAAAAAAGATAAACATAGGATGGAGAGCTTTTGATAAGCCAATCAAGATTATGAAAAACCGTATGCCTCTTCCTCTAAAATGAATTGTATTTAGTCAGATAGTCCTACCAATATTAAGTTATGTATCAGAAAATTTGAGTCATCCCCATCATTTTTCATTCCATAGTTCTTTGAGTTGAAACAAGTTTATGTTGTAAGGCTTTAGTAACGTTCCATATTTTCAATGGATAAGCTAATACTGGTAGCACCATCTGATTAAACACTTCTTTTTAGAGAAAGCAGCATTTTACTTTTCTAAACTGCATTTTGCTTACCAAAAACTCTCCATCTCAGGCTTATCCTTCTTTTAAACAGATGTTCATGTCCTGGGAAAACACTTACTATCTGTCCTAAGTATGTATATACATAAATCATCTCTAGCGGTTCATCGGTAATCATTATTTGTCGCTCTGCAATTTCATTGAACAATATTTAGTTGTACTCATATTCATATTAAATCCTATATTTCTTCGTTCTCTATTGAAATCTGTTACCATCATTTGCAATTGTTCCCATGATTCACTAAATACAAACATACCATTTGCAAATATTAACTTGTTACAGTATTCCCTTTTACTTAAATATCAATTCTTGCAATTTCCCAATGTAAATTCTTAAGATTTACTCCTAGGCATGCTGGGAAAAGTATGCCCAGAATATATGTTTATACCTATTGATTTTTATCTCTCTCTCTCTCTCTCTCTCTCTCTCTCTCTCTCTCTCTCTCTCTCTCTCTCTCTCTCTCTCTCTCTCTCTCTCTCTCTCTCTCTCTCTCTCTCTCCCTAAACATATGTATACACACACACACACACACATATATATATGTATATATATATATATATATATATATATATATATATATATATATATATATATATATATATATATATTTATTTATTTATTTATATATATATATATATACATATATATATACATATATATATATATATATATATATATATATATATATATATATATATATATATATATATATATATATATATATATATATGTATGTATATATATATGTGTGTATATACATATACATATATATACATATATATATATATATATATATATATATATATATATATATATATATATATATATAAATAAATATATATATATATATATATATATGTATATATATGTATATATATATATGTATATATACATATATATATATATATATATATATATATATATATATATATATTGTGATTGCCGGATAAGCTCCAAGCTTGGTTCGAGGAGCATAATATTACATGCCCAAAGGCTTTTATAGGGAAAATATTTCAGCAACGAAAGGATATAATTGAATATCCAATGAACTATACATTATACAGTATATGTAATGAATGAAAAATGAAATATTTTCCATGATCAGTAACATCGTTTAAAGAGATCTTTCATACATAAACTATAAGGCGAGATTTATATCAACCTGTTTAATAGAAAAAAAAAGAAATTACAAGTTTGAAATTATCAAGTTTCACCTATTTAACCGCCGTATTAAGGAGATCATTCCACAATCTGGACACAGCTGGAATAAAACTTCTAGAATACTGTGTAATATCGTGCCTTGTGATAGTGAAGGCATGAAAGCTAGAAAAAACAGCATACCTTTTAGTAAGTATGAAATCATCTATGCAGTATGCAAAAAAAAAATAATAATAATTTATTAGACTGCAAATCTATATAGTCAGAAGATCATGCTGTAAAACAATACTCAAAACTACTCGTAGTTAGAATAGAAGAATTAAAGCTTTTCCCAAGGATAGACTGGTCACTTTAAATCTTAAAAGACATTCTCATTAATCCTTTTTTTTTTTTTTTGGCAATTCAAGAAGAAACAGACCGAATACACATCTCAAAAGAATAATTGCAACCGAGAATCCCACCTATAATTTTAAGTTAGTTGTACATCGTTAAAGAGACATTACCATTATAAAGACCTGTATGTTGAGGAGCCACTATCTATCCTCGACCTACTTACTATCTCACTTTGAATTTGTTTAGAGTGAAACTTCAGGCCCAGTAATTTCAACCACATTAATTGATTGATTGATTGAATATAAATTTTATGCCTAAAACCAAGTACTAGGGCATCCAAGGCCATTAAGTACTATATGATTAAAACTAATCAACCAAACTCGTACACTCACTTCATTTGGTATCACTATCACCTATAAAACCAATCACACAAATATCATACAATTACATTTAAATTTCAAATAATATGAGATTAAAATATTATATAAATATATCAATAAAATAGATTAAATCTCGTGATATCCAATTACTCTGTACACATTTTTTCAAACTCAAGGTATTAAAATTTCCCCCGTATATCTCTTAAAGGGTTTTCCTGGAGTAATGTGTCCTCTGAAGATTAAAACCAGGATAATCGACTAAAATATGCTTAATACCTATTGTCTTCTGACATTTATTACAAAGAGGAGCCTGTCTCTCTTCCCCACTCATCATTAAATAATTGTGGGTTGCATGTGTGTGGCCAATACGCAGTCTCGTTAAAATGATATTATCTCAACTACTGGTAGAATTACAAGATGAACATTTATCCACCGAAGGGTGGATTTGTTTCAATTTTGTATTGGTGGTCAGCTCAGGCCATCGACCCTTTCACATTATTGATAGTATACTTATGTATAATAATGAAGAAGTCTCTGGAACGAGCAACATTTAAAACCGGGCTGATTCAACAAAATCCTGACCTTCTTCAAAAGCAGATATGATGCACGCTCTGTCAACCTTTTGTGCACGAGGCATGATAATGATACTGTGACGGGCCGAGAGAAGGTTGTGACTCAAAGACAGTATGAAAGCAACTGATTAAGTTTATTATAGAACACTCTCCTTTATATTCAAAAGCTCAGTGCAACAGGAAATTTCATGTTCAAAACCGACACCGTTACCGTTAATGCCTCAATGTTGCATTAAAATGAATACTGCTACAGATTCATGAACATTGTCTTAGTAAAGCGATTATCATTATCATCATCATCATCATCGGTTACCAGTCCACTGCAAAACAAAGGACTCAGACAAGTCCTTCTAATTGCATCTTTTGATGGTCTTTCTATACCAGTCCACAGTCGCTAACTTGCTTATTTCGCCACCTCATCGTCTTCTCTTCCTTCACCTCGCTCTTTTGCAGACTCTAGGGAACCATGCTGTTATTCTTGATGTCCATCTGTTATTTGTCATTCTAATTATATGTCTTGCCCACGTCCATTTCTTGCTCTTACATGTTATTGGAATATCTTCTTGGCTAGTTCACCCTCGTATCCAGGTTACTGTTTTCCTTGTCTCTTAGCGTTATTCCCAGTGTTATTCTGAATGGTAACTAGCATATGTTATAAGGCTTTAGTATGGCTCTAAGTCTCTGATTCATAAATTAAAACTGGTAGGACCATCTGATTAAATATTACTCATTTTAAAGAAAATGGCATTATACGATTCATCATATTATTTTGTTTAGGAAAGGTCTCCATCCTATGATTATCCTTCTATTAAATTCAGTCTCCGTTTCTGAGAAAACACGGGCAAGAGGTTCTCCCATAATCAAATATTATCTTAGTTTTTCTCATATTCATGTTCAATCCTACATTACTTCTTTCTCTATTTAAATATTCTACCAGCTTTTGCCAGTCCTCCCATGGTTCACTAAAGAGAACTATGTCTTTTGCATATCCTAAGTCGTTAAGGTATCCCCCATTAATGTTAGCTTATACTTTTGTTTTCAATATAAATTCTTAAAAGCTCCTGGACATTCTACGAATAATTTTGGAAAGATGAGGTCACTCTGTCCAACTTCGTTCTAAATGGAGTTTTTTCAATTTCTTTATGTGCTTTTAGTTACCTTTTGTATTACTGTATTCGCTATATAAATATATATATATATATATATATATATATATATATATATATATATATATATATATATATATATATATATATATTATATAACTATATATTTATATATATATACATATATATTAATATATATATATACGTATTTATATATATATATATATATATATATATATATATATATATATATATATATATATATATATATATATATATACTACCATGTAAGAAAAAGTAATACACAGGGGCATGATATATAATAAGAAGGACAAATAATAGATGACAAGAAGAATAACAAAATGGATTCCTAGATATTGTAAATGAAACAGGGTAAGAAACAGAAGACAATGTATAGACGGTATAATCAGGTGTTGAGAGAAAATAAACAGACACGCGTGGAAGGACATGTCTAAGGACTTTGTCTGCTGTGGACTAGTAACGGCCGATGATGGTGACATATATATATATATATATATATATATATATATATATATATATATATATATATATATATATACATATATATATGTATATATATGCATATATGTACATATATTTATATATATAAATATATATATATATATATATATATATATATATATATATATATATATATATATATATATATATATATATATATATATATATATATATATATATATATATATATATATGTATATATATATACTTTTATATATATATACATATATAAAGATATATACAGTATATATATATATATATAAATATATATATATATATATATATATATATGTACATATATATAAATATATATATATATATGTATATATATATATATATATATATATATATATATATATATATATATGTATATATACATATATTTATTTATATATATATATATATAAATATATATACATATATATATATATATATATATTTATTTATGCATATGTATCTGTATATATATATATATATATATATATATATATATATATATATATATATATATATATATATATATGTATATATGATATATATATATATATATATATATATATATATATATATATATATATATATATATATATATGTATATATTCATATATATATATATATATATATATATGTATATATTCATATATATATATATATATATATATATATATATATACATATATATATATATATATATATATATATATATATATATATATATATATATATATATATATATATATATATATATCAATACACATTTATACACATATTCATATACACACTTACCTTTATGTTTGAGATTATAATAGATTTAAGCATAAGAATGTGTCGTTATATATTTGATCTTAGTTTCCCTTAAGTCAAGGTACAGTTATTTATGTCTGTGCATGGTTGTAGGAATCATAAAAATCCAAATCGACTAAATTCTCAATTTCACGGAACAGAAGTTCGCCCATCTCATAAACTTTTATACGCGATATTGTGGAAAGGATCTGCTGAATTTTGAAATTTTACTTGGGTCATAAAGGACTAGGGTATGTCCCTAAGAAAGCAAAAAAGATATGCATTCTATCATAATTTCATAACACGGAGTCCTGCAAACTCTGCAAGAAAATGTTCTACTGGCAACAAGAGACGAGCAATACATGATCTTAGGTGGGTACTTAAGGTCCCCACAAATTCTTTCCTACTTTTCATCCTCCGGTCTTTCCCTTTGAAGTCGCTCTACCTATGTTCAGCTATATTTAATTCAAGCGTATCTCTTTAAGGAAAACTTTCCATTGTCACACATTATAGTGTTTTCAAAATTCACTCAATGATCTCTATAATAATAATAATAATAATAATAATAATAATAATAATAATAATAATAATAATAATAATAATAATAATAATAATAATAATAATAATAATGATAATATTAACAATGATAATAATAGTAAGAAAATTATTAATAATAATAAAAATAATAATGATAATAATAATGATAACAATAATAATAATGATAATAATAATGATAATAATCATAATAATGTATCTGCTTTCTCTAGAAAGAACACTGCCCTTTAGCTTTTCACTAGAGATTGCCTAATTTTTATCTATTGCATTTAGATTTTTAACAGGATGATTGAAAAGATATATAACTCATTACACCTAATGGTGTTCATGCAAATGCTTCATGTTCGGTCGTTCAAGTTCACCTTACTCAGCTATTCATCTTAAAACATAACGATATGGTGTTTGTCATTAACAATTATTACTAGCTTTGCTGATAAATAATAATAATAATAATAATAATAATAATAATAATAATAATAATAATAATAATAATAATAATAATAATAATAATATTGAAATGTATAAATTAAAAGTTAATAAAATTAATAATGTAGAGGCCAAAGAGCAATACCGACCAATTCCAAGTAAAACGTAATTGATATGACAAATCCCCGATTAAATTATATTTTGTATGAAGAAAAAAAGATATAATAAACTTTAACACTTACTGTGACTTGTATTGAAAATACGTGTAAATTACAAAACCACTTTCTCTACATCATGGAGAATTGTATGAAGGATATCTTATCAGCTAAGACCCTACTGAAGGAGTAACAAGTTACCACGCTCGGCAGCCTCAGGAAAGAATATATAGAAATGTTTTATGTGGTGAAGTTAATTCCTTCCTTCCCCTAAGAAAAGCTCAGGGATCTTCTCTAAAAGATTTCGTGGATCGTAAATATTTCTCGCAGGATTTCTCAGGATTAGGAGAAGATAAGACGGTTTGGAAAGCAACAATGTTCATTTACTGCTGCCGTGAAAGGAAGGAGGAGAGGGCAAGGATGTAAAATGGAGGGAAGAAATGCAAATAATACTAAATTATGATCACTTGTGAAATTAACTAATATATAAATTGCCCAATTAAAATTAAACTCAGCATATGTAAGAGAAATTTAGTTATGTTACAGATATCGAAATTGACAGGCATGGAGCATTATGTATTTTCGCATGTTTACAAATGTTCGAATAAGGTTGAATAGTTTCGTGAATCGCCTTTAGCCAACATTCTATCATTCCATGTACTTTATATACTAATGTATCATCGGTTCCTATGGTCATAAAAACTGGGTTAGATGTGGCAACCCCATCCTTAAAGACTGCAAAAACAGAAAGCTGTTCTTTAGTGATGGTGAAATAAAACGTGGATGGTGAAACAAAATTCATTTATGATTGCGTATTCAATACTCTATCGGGATTTTTTTTAATGAAGGCAAAAAAAAAAAAATCATGGAATAAAACAGGTAATGACAAAGACAAAGGTAGCAATTACCATGGATTTGTCAACACTTAAAACTAGAACAGGGTAGAAGGAACCTAATTCTCCACGCAGAAGTCCGAGGGACTTTAGTGATGGTGAAATAAAACGTGGATGGTGAAACAAAATTCATTTATGATTGCGTATTCAATACTCTATCGGGATTTTTTTTAATGAAGGCAAAAAAAAAAAAATCATGGAATAAAACAGGTAATGACAAAGACAAAGGTAGCAATTACCATGGATTTGTCAACACTTAAAACTAGAACAGGGTAGAAGGAACCTAATTCTCCACGCAGAAGTCCGAGGGACACTAATCGAAGGTCTCGCGGCACATATAAGCAAATTTTTCCTTTTCAAGCCCCATCAGAGAGAGAGAGAGAGAGAGAGAGAGAGAGAGAGAGGAAGTATGCTTATGGAGGCCTTAAATTTAGTTTATTTGACGTTTAGCATAAGCTAATTCTATAAAAACTATACTCTATCTGTGAATATAAAAGGTTAGTAGTTTCAATGAAACCGAATGAAATATACGAATAAAGCGTTGATCATACAGAATATACTGAGGAATAGCTATATATAAACCAGTATAAATAACAGGTAGGGTAGCCACGTAATTCTCTTTGTCATGACAAGAGAAAAATAATAGGAAGGAAACAATAGTAGCAAGAGCATCTAAATACTGCAAACTTAGACCACCGAGAAAACCTACTCAAAAGATTTGTCTTAGATAAAATTTATAATTATAACTCAAAATCTGATTTCATGCTGAAAGTCACGAGAGCCCCCCCCCCCCCCCCCTTTTTTTATTTTTTTTTTTTTTTTTTTTTTTTTTTTTTTGTAAAACTTCACTTAAGGTTTTTTCCTAATACTTATAACACGCAAACACAGGAAATCAAAAGCATGAACATAACCTCCAAGGCACAAACGACAGAGAAGAATGAGTGAAATTCAAAACAAAGAACCATTTCTTGATGGTAACCTTTGTCCTCAGTTGAGGCACTAAAAGAGAGAGAGAGAGAGAGAGAGAGAGAGAGAGAGAGAGAGAGAGCATGCAGGAATTATTCATTCTATCAACTAATCAGGCTGTAAAGTTAGTTATTAAAGAAACATTAGATTATCTCTGTCTTTGCCCTTTATAAGCAAGAATACAAAAGAGCTCATTTGAGATACCAAAGGTTACTAGAGTCAGCTTTTTATAAGACAAAAATCAGGAATCCAAAACATCTGAAGTGATGATCATATCAGAATTATTCTTTTCGTTATTTTTCTATTACAAAGAAACGCCTTTGAAATAAACCTATTTGTAAAAGCAGCACTAGCACCATTAACCGTAGTAGCAGGACAACGATGAAGTCAAAAACTGATAGGTAGAAAAAAAGGAAAAGGTAAAAATAGTTTGAGCTACTGAAAGCAGTAAGATGAAATGGTGATTAGAGGCTCCGAAAAAAAAAAAAAAAAAAAAAAAAAAAAAAAAAAAAACCCTTACGAAAATTATGGCCCCTGTGTAATGCCATGTTTCAAAGAGAGAGAGAGAGAGAGGGGGGGGGGGTAGTATACAGTTATTTTGCTTTTAACTCACCTCACTAAGAAAAAAGACATATGCGTTCTTTACCTAGTAAACAATGGATCTAAATTGTTGGCTTTATAAAGAAGGAAAACCGAAATTAGAAGTGGTAGTTGCAATAGAAAGTTATATATCAGTTTGTTTTAACTTCTGGATTAAACTTCCTTGTAAGAGAGCAAACACAGAACCAAATTAGGAAATTCAAGATTGATAAGCTTTCCTTATCCCACTATTGGGTCGTTCGACTAGCGAAGTTAAACAACATTAAGTCTAGCAAGATCTTGGATAGGTGACTTCCAAGAAAAGAAAAACTCAGTGACACATACTGAAAGGCATTGACCATGGCGTAGGACCAAATAACTTCACCCTATAAACACGTTACTATGCTCCTGGTGTAAGGGGGGAAAAGATCTATAGAAGTATTGCAAATTTAATGGAGGTGACAATGTCTATAGTAGAGAAATAAAATCATAATAACCCCTTTCCTTTAAGATGAAAAGCTGAAGACCGGTCACTGACAAATTCTACAGTAATACTTTAACAGTTGAACAGTGGATGAAAACAGTGTGCAGTTTAACCTAAACTTCATAAACTAACACACTGTTTATCAGCGTCATATTGAAACCACTTGTCCTACGACGTTAATTCATATGAACATGAGCATTATGTAGGTGAACAGCGGTAATTTGCAACATCATGGTTTCTGCTATAATTTGTCATCAAACCATAGACTCCTTTAAGGAAGGACTGGAACGTCCCCTGCTCGGGGTTTTTAACTTGAGTCTGAAAGATTAACTTGAGTCTGGACTAAAATGACTTCTAGAAGGGCTAGAAACACGTTCTCTGGATCAAAATGGGGGTTTTTGAAGATGGGGAGTTTAATAGTAACATTTTTAACACCACCTGGGGTCATCTTCAAGGTCTAAAGGTCATTTATCAAGGTCAAATTTGTGAATTTTGGTCATTTTTGCTCGTTTTTTGTGTGTAACTCATAAATGGTGAGAGATAGCTGATTATAATATGAGGCAAGTCTGCAGAGCTGTCCGAATTTAATATATATTGTCATATATCGTCCTTCAAGAAAGGACTGGAACGACCCCTGATCGGGGTTTTTAACTTGAGTCTGAAGGAT
>NC_090745.1:71241610-71249110 GCF_036898095.1 Palaemon carinicauda
CCCTACATGTGACCGCAAATTGCTGGTAGTGCATTTGACTGTCCGTTATTTTCCCTACTTCTTAGAGGGTACGTCCCTCGTCAATCGCATCGACCACATGCTTCCTCACTCGATAGTCCGACGCCTGGTCCGCCCGTCAATGTTAATATCTCTTCGTTATGGCTGTTCAATGGCTTACAAGTATCCTGGACCAAGGTTCGAAACCTGGCCGGTCAGATAGTATAGTCTTTGAGTGATTTCGCCTGGGGCTCTGATCCCGAGGTCGTTAAGAGAATCCAGACTTTAGTGTATTAATATATATGTCTTATTTGAAATATGAAAAACACGTTTATAGGTGCAAAAACTATCAATAACCGAATGCAAAGTCCCAAACCTACCAATTAACTAAGATGGTGAAGATGGATTAGTTTCAATCCCAAGTATAAATTTCATGAATTCGACAGGAATATGTATATAAGAATTGTCAGTGACTTTTATCTTTCTTCATGGCTGAGTGGTATGGTCAATGCCATACAAGTATCCTGGACCAGGGTTCTAAGCCTGTCTGGTCAGATACTATAGTCTTTGAGTGATTTCGCCTGAGGCTCTGATCCCCAGGGCGTTGAGAGAATCAAGACTTTAATGTATTGATATATATGGTTAATTGAACTATGAAAAACACGTTTAAATGTCCAAAATTTATCATATATATATATATATATATATATATATATATGTATATATAATATATATATATATATAAAACTGGTATCCTAGTAAATATATTTAAATAATACCACCCATGCGTGCTAGCAATACTCATATGCACATTCAAGCATACATGTATAAGTTCTTTAAAACATTAAGAGTGCCAAAAAGTCATAATCTAGCATAGTTATTTAGAAGTAGAAAAAGATAAACTACTTCATTATATAATACACAGACAAGGGGAACCATTATCGTACTTGTATAAATTTCTCCGATACAATACACACATTCATTTCCTTATTTTCCATGATTATCTTCCACATATATTTGTGCATATATCATTTCAATTATATCTCGACGAATATATTTATAATTATTTTATTTGTTGTTTTATTTGTAATTATCTAAACCTCTGGTGCTTTGTAAAATTGTTGAGTTTAGATAGGTCACTTTTTATTTGCATTGAATTTCCCCACGATAATCCTCGTGATGAATATATTTCGTCAGTTCTTCGTTTGTGATATCCTACAATAAAACAGTTGTTATCTTCAATTCTGCGTGTTGTTTTGTAATCCAATAGTAAACCAATATATCTTTCAATTCGTAATCCGTTGATATCCTGAAGGCTCTCTGTTGAAATATGTTTTCCCTCTATTCTAAAAAGATCAAGCAGATCCAACTAATTAGTTGTAAACCAAACCAGAGCCATACTGTTGTTACAGGTTACACAGAGGATTAAATAAACGAGCATTCGTTGCATGTATGGCACTGTATTCAATGTGAGTAAAGGGTGGAAATGTATATAAAGATAAAAATTATGACCGATCGCAACATTCAGTCTTCTCTACCGTGCACCTGGCCACTCATACAGTAAAACCCCCGATGATCTTCAGCTAAAGCTCCAGCGCAGTAAAATGAACTCTACTAGTCGAAGGAGAGAGAGAGAGAGAGAGAGAGAGAGAGAGAGAGAGAGAGAGAGAGTAGAATGCGGAGTTATGACGAAAAAAAAAACAAGAGGAAAATCTGTCACTGTGGTATTTCTGGAAAACAATTTACTCCTGAAACGCAGTGAAAGACAGTAACGGAAAGAATGCCACCTGTCATTCAAATGTTAATAAATATTGGGCGAAAAGAGTAACATACAAGTCTCTCAATACAAATGATATTCAGGGAGAAGGTGAAGTACATAATCAGTTATTGTTTCATAACTTGAAGGTAAAACTTTTTCTTCCTTACATTTAAATGACGTGTTAGGGGGAAACTCCCAACGACGTACATTTCCAAATTTACGTAGAGAGAGAGAGAGAGAGAGAGAGAGAGAGAGAGAGAGAGAGAGAGATGAAGTGATGGGTTTGCAGTTTGATCTATATACGATACAACCAAAATACTAATTTTCTCAGATGATTTACATTTCTAGACGCTGGATTTTTTATATCATCCAGTATTAATCGTCTTTAATAATTTTCATTTGCATTATTTGTGTTACGACTGTTAGGAATTCTTGCTATAACAACAACGGCATAAAAAAATAAGTGTTTTGATGTTGACGGTACCTCTGAACAAAGAGGATGACTATTCTATCATTTCGGCTACATTTATGAATATATAATGAAATTTGTAGCAGTAGTTTCTAGAAAATTAAAGGAATGTTAATTATAACTATGAAATCTGGAATAATGTCAGACTAAAGGACAATATAAAATCATCTCTTTATTGTTGCCTGAAATATTGCATAAGTTGTGCACTTCTTGAACATTCTCTCTCTCTCTCTCTCTCTCTCCTCTCTCTCTCTCTCTCTCTCTCTGTTATTGAACATATATTATATACATTCTCTTTTTGTAGTATCTATTTGATAAAAATGTTCGACAATTTTCTCACACCACCCATAACTCAAACTCGGCGTAGCAGCATGAAGTATAATCCTACAACTTCCTTTGCCTGTTGGCTGTCGTACTTCAGGGGCTTAAGGTGAGTTGTAATTTTGCGTCGCCCAAGATTCATACAGACACACGTTGTTGTAAAAATAGTCAAGAAAGCCTATCTTGACTATGTTTATGTTTAGAAAAAATCGTTCCGCGAGCTGTTGCAAGAACACTCCTCTTCATAAGGAATTTGCTGCCATCAACCCAGGTATATTTGAAGCCAATCTCCTGCAAAATCTTATGAAGGGAGGTTTTGTCACTATTAAAGGAAGCTTTTTCTTTAATTTGTTGATTTTTTTCAGAGTCGGAATTTCACGGCGACCACCACCCCAACGGTGCAAAGGAAAAAATATTTGTATGCCATATATTCATAGAATATAATTTTTTTTTTGTTATAATCTTAAACATCGCCACTCATTGTATGTAGTTTCGTTTACGATATACAGAATATATGAAATGTCCCTTTTGAATAACACCTGGATGGGAAAATGAGAGAGAGACCATTGTTTAAAGTAGATCTGGCATGATGACTAGAACGGAATTCATGCTAATCCTTCAGTGAATCAGGGCAAAGAACAGAGGACTACATAAACGCAGTATAATTGATGGCGAGAATTATTTTCTAAGTATGGTTCCACTTAGGCAACAATTCAGGATAAAAAATATCCATATGGCATCATGCCATTCATTTTTCTTATCTTTTCAATCTTAGCATACGTTATACTGTTATATTTGTTATTAAGTCAATGCGAAATATAGGTGAAAATATTAGGATGGAAGGTCTTGCTGCCCTAGTTTAAGGCAAAAAATTTTCCGTTCCCTCTTATCAAAGATATCTTCCAGAATTGTTTTCTTGTACCAAGAACTCAGATAGTATTGGGAAAAGAAACAGAACTTTATTGCATTAAGAGTGAATATTAATGAAATACTGTGCGTGATAACAGGTTATTGTATAACTTAGGAGCAGCCATACCAGTCAGATTTTTACCATCGCTGCTCAACTCCCTAATCGCGCGCTCGCGCACACACACACACACACATGATAGGAAACAAAAATAAGGATATATCTACGTAGAGCCGTAGCCGAAGCCTCCTGCTCAGACAGTAGATTTTTCGTAATCTAATCCTAATACCAGCAAGGGAACTTACTATAAAGTACATCTCTACAATCGCCAAAAAAAAAAAAAAAATAAAAAAAAAGGAAAATTTCATTAGCAACAGATTGTCACTTGGAAGTTGTTATAGAAAAAGTCAATCATTTCTAGGGTTCCATTTCATAAAATTATCTTAAAGTTTTATCATAGTCTGTCCTCTTCTCTACATAAAATGGTAACACCTATGCTTTTCTTCAAAAGATGTTTTTAACTTTGGTTCACCATGTGTGTAAATAGGCTGATAGAATACAGTGAATTTAGGTTTTAAATGGGTGAAATCTGAAGATAAAGACGATTAATTGGATAATTAACCATATTAGTTTGGTAAATGCTGTACCAATTACAATTTACTAACCTCTCTCTCTCTCTCTCTCTCTCTCTGACTGAAGTGCATCGCCAATCCAAGCTCATATTATGCCATACAGGTAATACCACACAACTTCAGTATTACTGAAAAACTGTAATTTGATGCCAACATATTTCCATAACTTCTCTCAGTTACAATATTGGTCACTGAGAGACAACTACCCAAAACTCCATGCAAGAATACACTGACTTTCTATGCTCGTCAATACCCGCAAACTTTCTTAGTTCGTCAATCCATCGTATTCTCTTCCTTCCCCTGATTTTTTGCTATAACCTCTGGGGACCCCTTCTGTTATGAAGGTAATAGATTTGCTACATTTCTTATGTAACATGAAAATATTTCATTTTTACATGTTAATTTTTATATATGCGTTAACAAAAGGTTACCAACTGAAACATTTTTCTCCCAGCGCAACATCATCTTCTCCCGTTAAGGTTGTTAATTACTCTGTCAGGTGGGAGCATTGCCTGGTGCAACTTGCTTTTTTCTTTCTTTACAAATAGTGGATAAATTAATGATATAGTTTACAATAATAACACAGTGCCGAAATGATTATGTTTAAAACTGCACTTAAGAACATTACGACCGTGCAACTTATTAAGATAAGTTACATACTGACAGTATTGCTTACGACAATAATTGAAGTTAAATATTTATCCATGAATAATGAACAGTAAAACAACTTAAATTGTACAGACTAAAAGCTGATATACATCAATGATGTTAAGAACAACAATGAAGACCATTTATCTGACGTACATTGTAAGTTGTACACAAATACAACACTGGCAACTATAATGATAACACATAATTATATATATATATATATATATATATATATATAAATATATATATATATATATATATATATATATATTTACCCATGTTACTGAATTGCAACCCCAAATGATGTACTACACTGCTTCTAAGGTTACAGTTATACAACCCAAAAACCTAATTGACTCACAAAGGAAAATTGTAACTTAATAATTAGACATAAGGAAACTTACGGTTACAGTATATGACTTGTGGAATAATTATGCAACTACTGGTATAGCCACATTTATAACATCAATTGAATTGCATGCTAATGAGATTGAACACATGAAGCTCTTTGTGTGAAAAGTTTGTACTTATATGCTTATCATAGGGAAACTGCTTTTCATCTGATAAGAGTATATAATGATAGCTCGAGGAATATTGATGAATAACATATAACTTGAAAGTTCCATGTTATATCAGTCTTTACAATCTGAATTTATGAACACACAGAGGTTGCTATCCCAGATCATAGACTTGAAGATATCTCGAAGCTTGTCGTTAACGAGATGATTTGTGAACTGGTTTATGTGTGTTACTAAGGTTTGAAAGGGTATGAGTCACTGGTGCTGGGGGAGGACCAGCTTGCAAAACATCACTGGTTGTTTAGTTTCGTGACACAAGAACCAATGAAGGAGTGGGCGATATAAATTGATTTTCTTGAATATCAGGATAGGGTATATCTCAGTTCTAGTCAATGAGAACATCCTCCTCAGGCTCATCATCATCATAAGCACTGTTTTGTACAGGTTGCCTGATATATGTTGGATTAGATGATGGACTTTTTAGCACTCTGACAGTTTAAATCTGAATCATTTCTCAACTGGGAACTGGCAAACTTATGAATATTGTACCAATCCACCTCCACTGATACAACTAAGTATCTGTCTCTGGCATGTGTCTTGTGATTGTTGTGTAGATAAGGTAAATCACCCACACAAATGTTTTGGGGGTGCAAAACGTTTTTCATGGTGTCTTGAACTAGATACTAAGGGCGTTGAGAGCCATGTACCTGTCATGTTGTGTTTCTATCATAGCAAATTAGAGACAAGGACCTGTGCTTTGTTAAATCGGTCGCGTATCAGTAGCATTTCTCTGTCAGACAGTCCTTTACTGCAACGCTAGAATTGAGCTTGGCAGTGACTAGTGCTAACTACAAGGGTGAAACACAATGACATGATGGGTCAAACTTTGGTATTCCCTCCTCTAACTCCTATACAGCCTCCTCTTCCATAGGATTTTTGTTTATTTTATGTGGTGACTAGGCTCAGTTACCATGTTATATGCTTTAGAAGGTCATCATCTCTCAGGGCACCAATGCCAGGTCTAGGATCAGTTCTAATGATAGATGGGGAGCTTTGCATGGGTCGCAGTCAGATACATAAAGAGAGGAGTGTCTCTCTTATCAGGCCATGACATTAATTTTCCACAAGACAGGTGAGTGTGAGTGATGTTAAATACTCGCACACCATTAAGATAAATAGTCTTTCTCAACATAGAACATCTGCAGCAAATGAGTTGCCAAACACTTTAGGTGGTGCTGAGGTGAACTGTTCCGTGGCTATTGCAGGAGTTTTCTATACAGTGATGTCAGCTGGAGGTGACAAAAACAATGCACTTGTCCATGTCTAGGGCAAATAGGCACTATTTAGTAACATTCTTGAACTGATGGACAGAATGATGAAATATCAGTATATGTAATGAAGGCAAGTAAATCATCCAGGAACTGGCTTAGGAAAATAACTGTGCTGTGTGGGGTTGAAACATTTATCTCGTTTGACCACCAGCTAAAGATTCATAGACTACTTAGAAATAGCATTTGTGAGGTGTTTGGAAGGTGTGTGTGCACATGCCTCAAATCGGGACATTCAGTTTGTAGGCCAAGCCAGTTGCTTCTGCTAGTGAAGGGAAGTTTAACAATGCCATTCTTTACATCTTATAGGGATGTATGCAGGACAGTGGAGTGTTCTCTGTGGTCCATGAAAGAACTCGCATGGCATGAATTATCAGTGCAAACAGGTGCATTGAAACTGGTAAAGACTTCGTACAGATTAACAGAACCAGCAAGGTGCCTGACTGGTACCTGGTATCTACAAATAGTTGAGAGAAACGTGGCTACACTAGAGTTAGCTTAGATGCAGGGATTTCTGTCAGCATTTAGGTCTGCAATTACAAGGTCCTGAAAGTGAAGATTAATGTTATCCCTGTAAAAGTCTATGTTGGTATCATCAACTACTTATAGAGGGAAGGAACTATCGGCTTGATGGCCTAACTGGGAGGTATGACCAATCTTTACTCCAAGTGTGTGGGTTATATTGTCAGTGGCTCCAATTTCTATAACAATGCAGGCAGAGTGATGATTCAAGTAAACATCTAGATAAGGGGACTGACATACTAATCTAGCATAGAGTGTATGCTCTCTATGCTCTTAGTGTCTAAGTCAGATCCATCCTAAATGTCTGCAACTCTGGGAGCCCTGGCCATGAATTGCCAGTATGAGTCAGAGAGACATTTGCATTCATTGAAGAAATGATGGTAATTTTGGTGACCT
>NC_090745.1:71254110-71269110 GCF_036898095.1 Palaemon carinicauda
TTCAATACATAACAAAAACATGTTTATAAATTTAAATCTTATTTGCACCTTGTCTGCATATCATTTTATCTCAATAACTTCAATTCTCAAATATATTGCATTCAGAAGGATATTCATAAAATTCAAGTGACAGGAACTTACATTTCAATGTTAAAACTTTTCTTTAAAGAAATCAATTGCAGACTGTCTCAATTAAAACACCTTATTTATCCTTTCTTCAAGGATTCATCTACTATACAGGCATAAAAATCAATTCCTGTGTTTCCACACTCACTCTTTTTAACTTAAAAATGAAAGGTTCAATGATTATAATTTTCCATATGTACTTAATTGTACACTATTACCTGCATAATTATTATGGGCCTAAAATATCTCTTTGAGACATTTAACTTCTAAGTTCATTATTGGTGCACATTTTATCTTTTTATTACTTAAATCTTTTCTTTCTTCATAATTATTTAAGTTAATCATCATCAAAACATAATAAAATTCATTGTATACATGCATGTTTATTATTGTTACACGTGTTACACACACAAAAAAAAATATTAATCAATGCATTGCCTATAAAATGCAGTAATAATTCTTTTGCTCTAATGGAATCATTATTTATTCAAACTTGCAAACAAAATCAATACATTTGTAAACCTTCAATAACCTATGGGTTCATATTTCACCTGTCTTCATTACCCATAACCTTATCAAAAACATTTCATGACTGTGGTCCCTTAATTAATTGTTTGGAGGCATTTATGATTTGGACCTTCTTTGTTGATTACGGAATACATATTTAAATTCTAGGATAACATACTTTACATAATCAAAAGATTTCACTCATTTGTTACCCTCAATATTTGTATGAGTACCCAGATCTTTTTATTTCATTTCCCATGGAGTTTAGTAGTCTTTCTTAAATCTACCTAACCCAAAAAAAATCTGTTTCCCATATACCGAGTTATTTCAAAGTAAATTTGTTCTCTTCAAGTAATTGTTATTAGTCTTCTATGTTGGTCTATATATAGTTCGCAGGACATCCTCAACCCCTTGCTATTATTTTATTTGCCCTTTTTTCTCTATTTGAACTTGACTTATCATGGCTTATTTCACCCTTCTTACTACAAAAAAAATATTGCACAGTTTCAGTAATCACTAGTAAATTCGGATGCATTGCCCGAGAGAATATCTCGAAACATGAATGTCTAGTTATTTATCCTGGTCTCAAATTATTCTGTCACAGACTCATCAACCCTTTCTTTGCTAAATCAAATTCTATGTAGACCCGTATGTTTTTATCATTTGTCAAGTTCTGGGAACAGAGTCCCTGGTAATCTATTGGTACCACCACTATGGTATTGAGAAAATGCAATCGTAATTTCTAAAGGATTCTTACCTTTATATGACCTTTATACTTCTTATATGTAGGCTTTAATTTTACAATCTCAAACATCTATCTTAGGTCAAAAATTAATTCATCATCAAATGCAGTCTTTGATTACTGGATGTCCTACTAACTTGAGCATGAGTTTTTGTTAGTATTTTGTTAGTATGTCAGGAATTTCTATTCATGAGCAAGTATTTCTTCCTATTCCTTGTATGTATCCCTTTAAGCAATATGCAATCCTGTTATATGATTCCTATTTTGGGAGTAATTCACCTACAACATTTCTAGTAACCTTTGGTTTCTCTTGTTCTATTTTAATTATTCTTATTTCTAGGTTTCTTACCTGACAACTGAAACAAAATATTGGTAGTTATATTTCCTTTTAACATCTTCCTGTCTTTTTAAATATCCTTCTTTTATCATCATAAACCTACCAATAAAGTGATTTATCCTGGACAAACATCCAGTACTTTAAGGCTCCTAAGATTCCTTTTATTCCTTCATCAACAATAGTCCTTCTTGGACTGTAAAATCACAATCATTCTTATGAGCAATAGTCACATATACTCTATGCCCTAAACAAATTTTTTAAACTTCTCTAGACCATTATTTGGATAATCTATCCTACTCGGTTATTTTTCATTCAATTTAAGACTACTCTCCTGATACATTACCCTTCTTCGGGTTTTACCTTTTTAATGAGACATTTCTTTTTATATTTATGAGGCTTCACACATTAATTTTATAACTCCTGGTTAAGAGATCGGGTTAAGGTAATGTAGGATCAAAATTCATTTCTCTTCACTATTTATAGCCTTCTATTTCATTTGCACACTACATATTTTTAGGTTAACTTTATTTTAAGGCTTGAGTAATTTAGCAAATACTGCTTATTATCCCTAAGATCCTATCATTCCTAAAAAATCTTTTACATCTGTCAATCTTAGTGGAGCAGGATTTCCACTTTAACCCTTATTTCTCTACATATCTTAAACCTATCTACTCATTTTACTTACCCTATTCAAATCTAGGGATGGGTCACTCTTTAATCTGGCTCTTTATCCTGCTATTCTCCCTATTCTAGACTAGTTCTATTATTTTTATGGCTCTATATTCTTACTAAACTTAGTAACATCATTCTATAGGCTTGTTCATTGTCTCCAAATTTAGATCATCATTCTGTCAATAGTTAGAGGAGCTGAGTGAGCCCGTCGACTTCACTCTAATTTCTAACATTCTTCGAAATGCTAATAGCCGTGAATGGCTTGTATTCTTTGACCATGGTACTTACAATATTCTCTATGTATTTTACTCCTCAATAATCGAGCCATATATTATCTATTTATCGGGATAGACATGTCATTTATAGTCTACTTATGATGATCTAACTAGTCTAACTTCTATCCTCGTTGGGTAATATATCTCGGGAGATTTATAAGGAGACTTATTGATTCATTCTAACACTCACCGTGTTCGTTATGGGGCGTTGGCTGATAGGTAATATTTCATGATTCATACCGGTATTTAAAAAGTATTAACAAGTTTTGGCAGGTTCTCTGGGCAGGTTCTGGCGCCGATGTTTCTATTTTATTCTGCCTAACCTATCGCCTGCAATGGCTAATCTCTGCCTATTTCTCATCTATCCCTACTTCTATGCTCCTTATGGTAAATTATGCCCCTTTCTGATTACTTACCTGTAATCTCTACTCCTTTATTTTAGAAGTCATTACCCGCCATTCAGATGAGTTATTTTATCCGGAGTAGTATTAATTAATTAGTGTGCTTGTATTTTCCTTCATCTGAACTGCATTATTGTCTCTTTTGACAGACTCTGGCATCCTATTTTTAGCTAACCTATCTTCTTTATCTCTGCGGGTTAATTTTATTTAGGCATCATTATGACTTCTCTGGCTAAATTCTAGCTTTTTATATTTTCAGTACTGATCAGACTTTATTTACTTAACAGCATCATAGCTCATTTACTATTCATATGCCTATATCTTCATCTTAAATCTTTGTGCCTAACAACAACATATTTCTTTTAATTCTATAAGCCTATAGCTTCAATTGCCTATGACATTTATTTCTTGGAATTCCCTCTTTATTTAGGCTATTCTATTTTATTCACTGTATTTCTGTCGACATTCTTTATCTATATGGCGCCTGTCATATATTCACAAGGAGTATATCTATTGTTGGCTACTCTTCCTATTTCTTAACTCTCTTTCTCCTTGTCTTTCTAATAAATTTCCATTTCCCTTTCTTAGTCTGGAGTCTGTTTCTCCTGTCAAATTGGTCTCCTACAAAGTGGCCAGTTTTGTAAAAGACTTGTCTTTGACAAGTAGAATCATACCCTGACTATCTCATTTTTTCTTTTTCTTTATTTTAAGCCTACACTTCTCACAAATAAAATTCATACTTCATCATTGTATCGTTTTTGAAGGATACTTAAGGCTCTATTGGGAAATGTTACTTGAAAAAATGACATCTTTATTCATCATTTGGCACATTTTGGCATTTAATTCTCTACCTAACCTGACGGTTCATACCCCTTGATTTTTACTTGTTTGCATTTCATTTCTGCAAATCCTTTATTTTCACCCTTAAAATTTGGAGGCAGGTATTTCACAATATTCTATCACTGTATTGCATCCTAGTATATCAACTGTATTTGCCAGAGTTTCTATAAGATAAAATAGTCACTTGCAACGTGGATGTACCTCCGCTACATATGCCTATCTTTCCTATATAAAATTTTTCGTCTTCCTGACTTCCTTTCTATCCGGCTAACTATTTTTAATTCGTTTCTTTTTCAATATTTGGAGGATTTGTATTTCACTTTCTTTGTGCCGGAGGGTTTTCTGCGAAGTGTCTTTGTTTAATTTCATGATGGGGTTCTTTATCTCTGTGCCTGCCTTTCTCCCTGTATGTTTTCCCTTTTTCATTATTTTACCTGATTTCTATCCCCTTTTTATGTAATCTTTCCCTAGACTTAAATGTGTCATCTTCATTTCTTTAACTGTCTTTGACCTAAATTTCTGCCCATTATTCTGTTTAACTCTAGGGTAATTTTTGCGCCTCGTTCCAGTCTACTGTTCTAACTTCCCTGCAACTATTCAAATTACTCAAAATTTCTCTGGTAGGATTTTGTGGCTATTAGTCCCTTAGGATTTTTCTTCCTGATTTCCTATCATTTTGCTATTTTCCCTTTTCTTTTTGTAAAACTCATATCTAGGATGCTATTTGTCACATATTTTAATGCCTCATTTATTTCTACATATAGGCAATCATCATTAGCAATAAACTTACCTTTAGCAAAGGAATCGTGTTCTTTTTACTGTTGCTGCTTGATCCTCCATTTGTGTGGCAATTTCATTTACCGAGCCACCCTCATATTTTACCTATAGGAACTTTCGTAGATTTGTTAACCTGTCTGTCTCTTTGACTGATCGCCATAATTGCCTACATTATTTTTGAAACTCACTCAAATTTGCTACATTTTTAAATTACTTACCATTCAAGGTTATGTGAGCATCACTTATATTTGTATTCACGGTTAACATAGCCTGTTTAATCCTGCTGTCTCATTGTTTATTCTCAGACTAACTATTCTACTTTCGATATCAGCTAACCACTTATACACAGTATATTTACCTCTTTTATCTTGGTTATTCATACCTATATTCCACAAAAAAAAAATTATTTGTGTTAATTTCCCTACTGAATTCATGTTAGCGGGGTTAGTAATTTTTGTTAATTCTTCAAACTCACTTTTTATGGGACGTTGCCTGTTTGTATTTTTCACCTACTTGTGTAATTCTAAATCACATTTCACTTTTATATTCTTTGGACTAACATCATTACCATCACTTTTAAAAAAATCATAATACATTTTATTTTACACAAGAAAAAAAAATACACAATAATTCATGCATCATTCAAGAAACCCTAGCAAAATAAAAAAAAAATCCTATTTTTAAACGAGAGACCAGTTTTTTTTCACTTTTAAACTGAGAGACTGTTTGAGAGAGATTCTTTTACTCACATTTCTTCTTTCTTGTCCTTTGTTTTTATCTTTTTCGCTTCGGTAATGGTTTCTTGTGTTTAGACTCTTGCTTCCTCTCACATCCTCTGCATTTATTTTCATCTTGATGTTTATTCTGCAAAGGTGTACAACTGGTATCTGGAAGAATTTATTCATTAATATTTGTGCACTGAAAAATATCACACGGCATTTTATCCATTTAAGCTGCCACCATTTGTGATGCGTTGTTGGGCATTTTCTTTTTATTACTTAAGCACCACTTTAATATTATTTTAATCAAATAAATGTATCTCTTTCAATCCTTTCAGTGCAATAAAATTATTTATATCTAGACCCTCAGGAAAGTGGGTGATGGTAAAATGCCGTATAGTTCCTTAACTTTACTTCTTGAACTGGATGTACATTAGCTTTACAATATTCTTCTATGTGGAATAATTGGGTTTTAATTACAGACTGGAACAATAAAAATTCTTGAAGATTGGAGGCTGCAACCGTAGACTTCTGCTACCACTTCAGCGTTCTGGATGCGAAATCCTTGAATTCTATTTGGGGGATTTAGGGATCGCTTCTTCGTAGCTGTGTCCTCTCATTGACACGCTTCTTGGTAATTTCTCCTTCAGCGAAGATAATCTTATACCTCCCGGTTGAAAGGTAATTTGTTGGCAGTTAGGGAACTCGGTCCCTTCGTTGTCCGTCTTTGTAAAATATCTTGTTAACTTGACGTTTAGTTAGTGCAGGCCAACTGTGCACCAGAGGTAGGGCCTCCCCCATGACGGGGGGAGAGGGAGAAGGGACAACCGATTATCGCGGTTACTTGTAGGAAAGAGCCGCCTCCTCTATGCCATCAACTGTTTAAGTAGCTTAGAATAAGGGCGTTGTAATTGCGTCACGTCATGTGACTATTCTTGTGTTCTATTGGTCCTTTCTTCTGACGTAATGGTAATGTCATACATATGTCACTTCCGGTTTCTCGGCAAGCTAACCGGCGCGCATTTCCTTTGCATTGTTTTGGCCAATTTATCGCTTATGTCAGCACTTTTCACAAACATTGCCTCTCAAGTACCACCTCGCTTCAACTTCTTTTTTCTCGTCTCTCTCTCTCTCTCTTTATTTCAATGTCTCTTTATCGTTTAACTAACGAATAAAACTCATAAAATACATGATCAAATACACATATCACATTATTCAGTAAGAAATTTTTTTCCTTTACATGACATATATATATATATATATATATATATATATATATATATATATATATATATATATATATATATATATATATATATATATATATATATATATATATTTATATATATATATATATATATATATATATATATATATATATATATATATATATATATATATATTTATATATATATAGATATATATATATATATATATATATATATATATATATATATATATATATATATATATGTGTGTGTGTGTGTGTGTATACGTACATATGCACATATATCCCCTATATAATAGAAAGCAGGTTTATGACTATCAACATATATATATATATATATATATATATATATATATATATATATATATATATATATATATATATATATATATATATATATATATATATATATATATATATATATATATATATATATATACATACATATATATATATATATATATATATATATATATTTTTGGGCTCAAGCCATGTCGTCATGATGGAAGTTCCTATAGGGTAGCTTCCTAGGGTATATTACAACTACGGCGATATTCCCAGAGAATTTACCTTAAGGTAACCAGAATTCCAACTCCTGGAGCGAATATCCCTAATGAAAGAACCAGGGATATCGCGAAATATCAGAGGAAGTATTCTTGACACGCCACATGGCAATCTGCACCCCGAACAGAGATAACACTTCGAAGGGGTCAATTGACAAGAAAACGAAAACGAGAAAGAAAAAGGAGAGCCGCTCGAAAGGCTCTCTCTTCTCCCATTTCGTAAGCGTGCATTGCGCCGATCCTGGCGCCATATGTATTCCTTTTTGCGTAGCTTAACAACTCGGTGTTTTTTCCTGTGTTTCTCGCAAAATCTTGGATTTAATCAAGTTATTATGCTTTCTCCAACTTCGTCTGCCTCTGATAAGTTGAGTATTTTTTCTTTTGTGTATAAATGTAGGCTCTTGGTAATTTTTAAAGTGATTAATAGTAATAATCTTTGTTACAAGAGCCGTTGCCTACCGGAGGCGTCCTGGACGCTGTCGCTCGCTAGGTATGAGTTTTAGTTAGCCAGAGCGACGTTCCCGGCTGTTTTGCTTTAATAATTTTAGCTGTTTAGCGTTACATAGGATTTCCTTATTCGTGCTTTTAGTATTATTTGTTTTGGCGAAGTATTCGCCAATTCTGGCCGACGCTAGACCGTGTAGCCTAGTCGTTTGGCCCTAGTACTTTCCTGCATGATTTTTGGATTTCCGAGTGTTTTTAAAATTTTATTGAAGCTTTAGGCAGTTTTATACATTTAAGATTATATTGATTTTTTCCAAGATAGTATACGAGTGAGTTTCGGTGATTTAGGTAATCGATTCTCTTGGCGCCTAGGCTTAGTTGCCTATGGGGCCTTAGTATACTTTCTCATACTCCCCGGTTGCTCTCTTTTCTTCAGAGAAGGTATGCAATCCCTTTCCCTCTGTTTAAGCCTTGGGCTTAACCCTAGTGGTTTATCTGAATTAACTTTCGATACAACTATATTGGGGTGTTACTGTTCCTTCCTGTTCCAGTAAGTCTGGCTTCAGTGAGGGGGCAGAACATCAGAGTTCTTAGTCTGAGTCTGTGTTTGTCTGGCTTGGGGTTGAGACTCCCTCGCTAGTCTGACGCAGACATAGGAGGCTTAGCCTCCTTAGGTCACTTCCGAAGGTTTCTGTACGAGATGATTCCTTCTTCTTGTGATCTAGCAGACTAGTCCTTGTTGCTGTTCTCGGTGGCGAGGATAAGATCCTTTCCCTGGGAGTAGCAACACCTTCCTTGCTTTGGTTCAGTGGGGGTTGGCAAGTATTGCTGGCCTCCCTCCTTGGATCTCCCTTAGGCTAAGATGAGTTTTCTTGGCTGCGGGTGATTCTTTACTAGGGCAAGGTTGGTAGGACCCTCTTCGTCCCTTCCCCCTCTTTTCTCTGTAAAGGCCTAGCCGTTACAGTACTGTACGTCATTCTACATCTGGACCTAGTATAGGTTAGGATGTGGAGTTGACTCAGTCCCTTGCCGGCCGGCAGTGTGTGCCAGCCGGCAAAGGTCTTCTGCTTTGAGTGCTGCCCGGACCTCCCTTGGTCCCTCATCCATGTCTGTCTGTAGAGCCAGACGGCATTGGTCAGGAAGCCTGAATTAGATTCTCCCCTTCCTTATATGCACTCTTTCGGATTGCCGGGCTTTGAGGTAGTACACTCTCTTATCCCGGCATCCATTCTGTTTTCTTCTAGTGCTGTACCCTAGCCGGCTGCCGGCCTATGTGGCTGGCAGCCGGACAGTCAGAGTTCTCTGGTTCTTTTGCTGCTGGCCGGCATCGGTTGTATACCTTTGCCGGCCGGCTATTGTCACGCCTTTGTCTGCCGGTCGCTACGAGCGGTGGCCGGCAGCCGGGTGCTACCTTGTGTAGTTGCCGGCCGGCAGTCATTGCCGGCTGGCACTGGCTGTTGCCGGCCGGCAGTTACTGCCGGACGGCACATGCATTTGAACCAGCGTTCTGCCGCCTTATAGCTGTTAAGTAGTATACTTTAAAGCTAGTTATGGTGAGTGCCGGCCGGCAACATTACCTTCTATACTGTACCAGTATTCTTCAGTATAGCATATACTGTAGGGAGAAAACTATAGTATAGTATTGGTACAACACTGTGTTTTCTAACACTTTTGTGTTGTCTTGCACAGCCCTTTGGTGTTGCCTTACGGATAAGAAAGTGAGTTCTTTCTTGTCTACTATCCGGAAATTTTTCATTGGTTACTCTAGGACAGGTTAACCATACGATTTTATTATCTGGAAGGCTGCAACAATTGGCTGTGCGGGAAACACAAGTGTGTGTCTTTCCTTTCTGTTTTGTTATGCTAAACTGTGCATATCCAGTGATACGTAGTTCACTTGATACTCATGGAAATTTCTTCTCTTTACAAGAGGACCATCCGAAGTGCGGAAGTGTTTTCTGCAACGTCCGCAGCAAGAACTTCTGCGGACATGAGTTATGTAGGAGGCACGCAGCATGCGCTGTCTCCAAGGGTGATCTCGGTATTGGGACCCTCAGGTATGTACCGTGTGCTCTAACCTGATTACTGAGGCTTTTGATTCCCTAAGGACGGCGGAATCAAGGGATATAGCAAGGGAGAAGCTTTGTACCTGGGTAAGGGGCTTCCAGAAGAACACCTCTGGACCTTATCTTCCAAGTGAGAAGATGAGGGCTTACCTTTTCCCCAGGGCATCAGCTGATGCAGTGATTCCCCAACCTCAAGAGGAGATCCCCCTAGTTCAGATCCCGGTGGATGCTGAAGTCGCGGTCGCCTTGCAGGACATCCAGTTGGACGACAGGATGTCAGACGTGTCCGAGTGTCTGGAGGAAGACCTCCTGGCAGAAGGCCAGGATGAAGATCAAGCCCCAGACAGTGTAGAGGAAGAGGCCGATGAGGCGTCGGCTGCTCCGGTTCAGGTCCCTGAACCCATTCCCTCAACATCGTCCGCTCTCCCAGTAGAGCTGGGACAGGCCCTCTCCTCCATTGTTGGAATGATCCAACAAATGCAGAAGGAGAATAATGAGAAGGGGGCTGCAATGGAACTGCAGATGCAGAAGCTTGCAGCATCACGTGGGCCCCAGAAGAGGCTCACCGTGAAAGACCTTCCCTTGTGCTCAGATGCTAACCCGTGGAGATATGCTGAGCACATGCCGATGACGATCGGGAAGATCGTCATGTCGGATAAGTTGGGTTCAGTTCCCCTAGAGGAGGTGGAATTCTGGCCCAGCAAAGGGTCATATCCGGATTGTTATGTCCGTTTGAGGAAGGAACCAGCTTCAAAGGAGGAGACAGAGCCGAAGGAGGTCATAGTGATGGACCATGCTAAGGCTCAAGCTTTGCTTTCATCTTCGATGAAAGAGAGGGGCTTCACGAACTCAAAGGTGGCTGCATTGAGTAAGAAGCACCCTTCCTTTGTGTCCTCTCCTGCTAGAGCCTTCCCCTTTTTGCAGAAAGGGTTTGCGGCTGTGTTAAAGGCAGTCGAGGCTGGCAAGCCATGCCCCTCCTTGGAGGAGTGTAAACCCTTGTCGCTGGCTCTACCTATGGACCACAAGGACTGGAAGGACGTCCATCTTACCTTCTCAGTCGGGAAGTTGGAGGCTGATATTGCCGGACGGCAGTTCGGTGAGAACCTCCCTAAGCTGTCTGACTTTCTTTTGCGGAGGGAGCTCGAGACGAAAGAAAGACTGGCTGCCTCAATGTCTCTTCAGACCACTCTTGAGACGATGGCAAGTGACCCCAAGGTCCATGAAATGTTCATGGTAGTGGCCAAGACTCATCTGGCCACAGTGACGAAGGACCTTTATGGCTTCGTCAGGGCGAGGAGAGCTTGTAGGGAGTTTGTGTTCGCCTCGGCTGCGGTGAGGCACGAGCCAAGGAAACTAATCTCCTCCAACATTTGGGGCAAAGACCTTTTCCCTAGCGAATCGGTCAAGGAGGTTGTTGATAAGGCCGCCACAGAGAATAGGAACCTTCTCCAGAAGTGGGGCCTGTCTATCAAGAGAAAGTCTTCCCCGGATGAGGGTCCCCAACCAAAGAGGAAGACTAAGAGGACTAGGCTACCTTCTCGGCCAGCCAAGCCATTTAGACAGCAACAGCAACAGCAATTGCCGATGCCTTCAGTGCCCCAGATGGTGGCACAAACCCCGACCACATTCCAGTGGGTACCCCAGGCCGTGTCGACACAGTCCCCGGCATTCAACCCAACGTTCGAAGGGCAGTCAACTTCCTTTCGAGCAAAGCCTAGAGGAGCAGCCAGAGGCTCGTCTAGGCGCCCCTCAAGGGGAAGGGGATTCAGGGGTGGTCGCGGTCAGGGAGGCAAGACCTCAGGACAGCAGTCCAAGTGAGATGGAGGGAGACTTCAGAATTTTCGGGATCGGTGGACCTTCGATCCATGGGCCCACAGCCTACTCAAGAATGGACTGGGCTGGAGCTGGTACAGCACTCCACCCCCGTGCCCTTGGGTTTCCAACACTCCACCCCCGTTCTGGAGGAGTACATCCAAGAACTGTTGGAGGAAAAATTGATCCGAAGGGTAAAGTCCATCAAATTCCAAGGGAGGCTGTTTTGTGTTCCCAAGAAGGACTCGGAAAAACTCAAAGTCATTCTGGACTTGTCGCCACTCAACAAGTTCATAGTGAACTGCAAGTTCAAGATGCTAACACTGCAACACATAAGGACCTTACTGCCCAAGAGGGCATTTACCGTCTCCATAGATTTGTCAGACGCCTATTGGCACGTTCCAATCAACCGTCGACTCTCCCCCTACCTAGGGTTCAAGCTACAACGAAGACTATACGCCTTCAGAGCCATGCCATTCGGGCTAAATATAGCCCCAAAGATCTTCACGAAGCTTGCGAGCGTAGCTCTCAAACAATTACGCCTAAAGGGAATTCAGGTGGTAGCCTACCTGGACGACTGGCTGGTGTGGGCAGCATCCAAGACAGAATGCTTGCAAGCTTCCCTGCAGGTGATCCAGTTCCTAGAGTATCTAGGCTTCAAGATCAACAGAAAAAAGTCTCGACTTTCTCCATCTCAAAAGTTCCAGTGGTTGGGAATCCACTGGGACCTAATGTCACACCAATTCTCCATCCCGGCGAAGAAAAGGAAGGAGATAGCTGGTTCTGTCAACAGCCTTCTAGATTCCGAAAGGATATCAAGACGCGAACAGGAGAGAGTACTGGGTTCTCTCCAGTTTGCTTCGGTAACAGACCCGGTGCTAAGAGCACAGCTAAAGGATGCAACCGGAGTTTGGAGAAGTTATGCATCAAACGCGCGAAGAGATCTGAGAAGACCAGTTCCGCTTCGTCTACGTACTCTTCTCAGGCCTTGGTCCCAAGCCAGTCAACTAAAGAAGTCGGTACTTCTTCAGCCACCTCCCCCATCGGTGACGATTCACACAGATGCCTCGAAGGAGAGGTGGGGAGGTCACTCTCATCGGAAGAAGGCCCAAGGGACTTGGTCCAATCTATTCAAGACCTTTCACATAAACTTTCTAGAAGCTACGGCAGTGCTCCTTACCTTGAAGAAAGTCTCCCCGCGTCGCTCGATCCACATAAGGTTGGTGCTGGACAGCGAGGTGGTTGTGAGATGCTTGAATCGACAAGGATCAAGGTCGCCACCTCTCAACCAGGTGATGTTGGCCATCTTCCGACTGGTGGAAAAGAAGAAGTGGTACCTGTCGGCAGTTCACCTTCAAGGAGTCCGCAATGTGACAGCGGACGCTCTATCCAGGTTCACACCGATAGAGTCGGAATGGTCCCTAGACGCAGGATCGTTCTCCTTCATCTTGAGTCAAGGCCCAGTACTGCAGATAGACCTCTTTGCGACGAAAGACAACAAGAAGTTGCCCCTGTACGTGTCCCCGTACGAGGACCCCTTGGCGGAAGCAGTGGACGCGATGTCCCTCGACTGGAACAGATGGTCCAGGATTTATCTGTTCCCTCCTCACAACCTTCTGTTGAGGGTCCTCAACAAACTGAGATCCTTCAAGGGAGTAGCGGCAATAGTGGCCCACAAGTGGCCAAACAGCGTGTGGTTCCCTCTGGCATTGGAACTACGGTTGAAGTTTCTACCGCTACCAGATCCAGTTCTGACCCAGCGAGTTCAGAAGTCGACTGTCTGCGCTTCATTACAGAAAACCCGGAACCTGCAGCTCATGATTTTCTCTCCCTAGCGGTGAGAAAGCGTTTCGGGATTTCGAAAGACAGCATAGACTTCCTAGAGGAATATAAGTGCAAATCTATTAGAAGGCAATATGAGTCATCTTGGAGAAAATGAGTGGCCTTTGTCAAGGCAAAGAATCCGCATGAGATCTCGACGGACTTCTGCTTATCTTTCTTCATCCACCTCCATGGTCAAGGGTTGGCAGCTAATACGATTTCAACGTGTAAGTCTGCTTTGACAAGACCCATTCTATATGCCTTCCAGGTCGACCTCGCTAACGAGATCTTTAATAAAGTTCCGAAAGCCTGCACTAGGCTCAGACCTTCAGCACCTCCAAAGCCCATTTCATGGTCTTTAGATAAAGTTCTTCATTTCGCTTCACTGTTGAACAATGAGGAGTGTGCGTTAAAGGATTTGACCCAAAAAGTTATTTTCCTATTTGCACTCGCGTCCGGGGCCAGGGTTAGTGAGATTGTAGCCCTCTCGAGAGAGGAAGGTCGTGTTCAGTTCTTGGATGGGGGAGAGCTGAACCTGTTTCCGGATCCTACGTTTCTCGCCAAGAACGAGTTACCCACCAACAGGTGGGGTCCCTGGTGAATCTGCCCTCTGAAAGAAGATGCATCTCTATGTCCAGTAGAATGCCTAAAAGTCTATCTTCGTAGAACTTCAGACTTCAAGGGTGGTCAACTATTCAGGGGAGAAACATCAGGCTCAAATTTATCACTGAAACAACTCAGGGCGAAAATCACATATTTTATTCGCAGAGCGGATCCTGACAGTACACCCGCAGGTCACGATCCGAGGAAAGTTGCCTCATCCTTAAATTTCTTTAATTGTATGGATTTTGATCATCTTCGTTCATACACTGGCTGGAAGTCTTCCAGAGTGTTCTTTCGTCACTATGCGAAGCAAGTGGAGCAACTAAAGAGGTCTGTGGTAGCAGTGGGTTGCGTCGTTAACCCTGCTGTTTAACTCTGCGAGGAACAGTGGATTTAATTGGGACGATTAATTCCAGGGTGAGTGTGTAGTTACATTCTGTGCTACAAACTAAGTGTGAGGGCACTGGGTTGCCCACGTTGACTGTTCCACTTTCAAAGGTGAACCTAGCATAAGTGCAGACATGTGTGCCGAGCGTTTCTAACGCTAATGTGACTGATTAGTAATACAGACTTTTATGACTTTGATACCTCGGTATGTTAAAAGTGGCACTAATGTTTTTTCTTTCAGATAAACAAGTTTCTGTTTACTATCATACTTATGCTTAAATTTTTGGTTATCCTCCTCTTATATATATATATATATATATATATATATATATATATATATATATATATATATATATATATATATATATAATTGTTGTTAACCTGTTTATTTATTGTCTGTCAATAAACTTGTTCTTGAGAACCTTGCGTCTCCTTCACCTGTGTCAATTTATTGATAATAATTGAGCATTCATTCTATGTATATTTATCTGGGATAATTCTAATAGATTGTTCCTTTATGCAAGCTAATTTTGCATTGGTTTATGCTTTCCCTTAACGGGAGGACTCCATCCCCTAAGGGGACGGTGGCGGATTTACAAGTTTCCTCCTACGCGGGTATAAACCTTTGTCCAATACAGTATTGAACGGAGAACTGGTCGATATTTCATATTGACGCAGTG
>NC_090745.1:71274110-71289110 GCF_036898095.1 Palaemon carinicauda
AAAAGCATTATCGGAATAACGTCGCTCAATGAAGATGTTAAACCGAATCTATCTGACATGTCCAGATGTTCGTAAATGCATAAACACTGTGACGTAAACTTTCACTCTGCACCGGTGTTATTGGTCATATATGCACCTAATATGGAACAGTATGTTCTTCATCGCTGTCATTTGCACTAGAGGGTAGGTATACCCATGCGCCCGATGCACTGTAAAGTCCCAAAACAGTCCACTGTTTATTGCAGCACTAGACGACGGGTTTAATGACACTATCCGCCGGGACCACAAAATGTTTTATTTCATGTACTTGCTTCGCCTAATGTTTGTAGAAGTCCCTGGATGATCTCCACCCAGTGTATGAGCGGAGTCTTTCAAAGTCCATATGTTGAAAGAAGTTCAATGAAGAGGCAACTTTCCTCGTATCGTGATCTGCGGGTGTACTGTTAGGATCCACTCTGTGAATAAAGTAGGTGCTCTCAGTTGTTTTAAAGATAGGTTTGATCCTGATGTTTTGCATCTGAAGAGCTGTCCTCCCTTGAAGTCTGAAGTTCTTCGAAGATAGACCTTAAGACACTCTACTAGGCACAGAGAGGTATCTTCCTTCAGTGGGCAGATTCTTCAAGGACCCCACCTCTTAGTGGGTAGCTCATTCTTGGCAAGAAAGGCAGGATCAGGAAAAAGGTTCAGTTCTCCTGAGTCTAGGAACTGAATTTGGCCTTTGTTTCTGGATAAGGCCACTATTTCACCAACTCTAGCCCTGAGGCTATTGCAAACAGAAAAAATGACTTTCTGTGTTAAATCCTTTCGAGTACAATCCTCATTGTTTAGGTTCGAACCATGGTGCAAGACTTTGTCCAAAGACCACGTGATGGGCTTTGGTGGGGTTGCTGGCTTGAGTCTAGCGCATGTTTTTCGGATCTTATTAAAGATTTAACTGGAGAGGTCCACCTCAAAAGCATACAAAAGTGGTCTATCGACATTTCAGTCTGTTTCCTCGTTTTCACATAGGAAACCCATTTCTTCCATGACAATTCATAATGTCTCCAAGTCGAACTTGACTTTTACTCTTCGATGAAGTCAACTTTATCCTTCGAGATTCAAAACTTTTTGTTCGCAGCTAGGGCTAGAAAATCATTAGATGTAGGTTGTTGGTTCTCGAGGATGAAGCGAAACAGTCGACTTCTGGACCAGTTGAGAAAGTACTTGATCCGGCAAAGGAAACAGCTTCAGTTTCAGCTCTAGGACTAGAGGGAACCAATTGTTTTTGGGCCACTACTGCTGCTGTCCCTCTGAAGGATCTTAGCTTACTGAGGACTCTTAGCAGGATATTGGTTGGTGGAAACAGGTAAATGCGATTCCACCTGTTCCAGTCAAGGACATGGTGTCCATCTCCTCTGCTTGAGGGTCCATATAAGGGGCTATGTAATGAGGTAGTTTCTTGTTGTCGCTCGTTGCGATGAGGTCGATCTGCAGTTCCGGGACTTTTTCCGAGATGAAGGAGAAGGAGTCTGCGTCTAGGGACCATTCTGTCTCTATGGGATTTCGCCTGGATAGAGCGTCCGCCGTCACATTGCGGAACCCTTGTAGGTGAACTACTGATAGGTGCCATCCCTTTCTCCTTGCCAGGTAGAAGATGGCCAATATCATATGGTTGATGTGGAGTGATCTCGAGCCTTGTCGAATTAGACACTTTACTATCACCTCGTTGTCCAGGACCAATCTGATGTGGATTGATCTGCGAGGGGATAGTTTCTTCAAGGTCAGGAAAACTACCATAGCTTCAAAAATGTTGATATGAAAGGTTTTGAACTAGTGCGACCAATTCTTTTGCACTTTTTTGTCGTGAGAATGGCCTCCCCATCCTTCCAAGAGGCATCCGTGTTTATCACCACTGATGGTTGTGGTGGTTGCAGGGGAATTGTCCGTGCTAGGCTCTTGGCTGTTGACCACGGCCTTAACTGTGTGCGCAACAAGGTCGGGGCCAACGTTAGTTGATCTCTTCAAGCGTTTGATGCGTATTTCCTCCAGACTCCTGACGCATCTTTCAGACATGCTTTTAGCAAGGGGTCTGTCACCGCTGCAAACTGGAGAGAGCCCAATACTCTTTCCCGTTGGCATCTTGAAATCCTCTTGTGACAGATTAGTCTCCTTACAGATCCCACTATTTCTCTACTCTTCTTGGATGGAATGGAGAGGTGGTTTGACTTTAAGTCCTATTGGATTCTTAGCCACTGGAACTGTTGAGCTGGAGAGAGGCGAGACTTCTTGCAATTGATCTTGAAGTCCAAGTGTTTCAGGAATTGGATCACCTTGTTAGCTGCTTGCAGACAAGTAGTCTTGGAAGCTGCCCATACCAGCCAATCGTCTAGATATGCTACCACTTGAACTCTTCGGAGCGTAGCTGTTGGACGATTGTGTCTGCTAGCATCGTGAATATCCTTGGGGCTGTGTTCAGTCCGAAGGGCATTGCTTTGAAGACAAACTTCTTCTTCTGTAGTTTGAATCCTAGGTAGGAGGAGAAAGGGTGACTCATTGGAAGATGTTAGTAAGCATCTACTAGGTCTATTGAGACTGTTTACGCACCTTTTGGCAGAAGGGTCCTTATGTGTTGCAAAGTAAGCATCCGGAACTTGTTGTTCTCGATGAACTTGTTGAGTGGAGACAAGTCTAGAATGACTCTGAGTTTGTCTGATTCTTTCTTGGGAACACAAAACAGCCTTCCGTTGAACTTGATGGACTTCGCTTTCCTTATTACCTTCTTGTTCAAGAGTTCTGAGGTATATTCTTCTAACAAGGGGGGGGGGAGTGTTGGAAGAATTCTGGAAAACGGGGTGGAGTTCTGCTCCATTTCCACCCGAGTCCATTCGCGATTAGGCTGTGGGCCCAGGGATCGAAGGTCCAGCGATCCTGAAAGGGATGCAGTCTGCCCCCTGTCTGGAACCTCTCATTGCTTGGGGGGTCCTGCGGATTGGTTTCCGCGACCACGTCCTCCTTGGCCCCGAGAAGAGTTACCTCCGGGAGAGCCTCTATTGGGTCCTTTTCCTTTCTGGCTAGGGCGAAAGGAAGTCGACTGCCTCTCAAAGTTAGGGTTAAACACTTGCTACTGGGCTTACAGTTGTTGAGGGACCATCTCGGGCTTAGGACCTCCATCCGAGGAAGATATCCTCTTTGAGTTCATGCCCCACTTTTGGAGAAGGTTCCTGTTCTCTGTTGCTGCTCTGGCAATGATCTCTTGGACCAGTTCCTGTGGAAAAAGGTCTTTACCCCAGATTCTCGAGGTAATCAGCTTCCTTGGTTTGTGTCTGATGGTCGCTGAGGTCAAAACGAACTCTCTGCAGGCTCTCCTCAGTCTTTCACAAGGGTACCCATGTGAGACTTAGCCAGGAAGATGATCATTTCTCGGGCGTTATGTTGATCTGCACTCAATTCCAGGCATGATGATGAGAAAGGGAGGTCGCAAGTCTCTCCTTCAACTCCTTTTCCTTTCTCAGAAGATGGTCTGGCAACCTCGGAACGTTGGCCTGCTATCTCTGGACCCAACATAGAGACGGAGGAGGTTAGGTGGACATCCATCCACTTCTCCTCGCAGGTAGGCAGTGCTAGAGAGAATGGTTTGCATTCCTCTAGGGTTGGGCAGGGATTGCCCTTGTCGACTGCCTTGACGGCAAAGTCTAGTACTTTCTCCGAAAAGGGGAAAGAGATGGAGGAAGGGGCAAGAAAGGTGGGATGTTTCTTGCTCAGTGCTGAGACTTTGGAGTTGGTGTACCCGGCTCCTTCAATGCTTTCAAAAGGATGGCTTGCGCCTTGTCATGTTCGAAGACAATGAACCTCTTTGGGTATCATCTCCTCTCAGGCTGCATTTTCATCCTGCAGTCTCACATAACAGTCTGGGTAGGCCAAAAATTTAGGCCAGAACTCAAGGTCTTCAATCACCTTGGCCCCTAACTTCTCTGAGACAAACAATTTCCCATTCATCATGGGCATATGCTCTGCATACCTCCAAGGATTGGTTTCAGAGCAGTGAGGGAGATCCAACACTGTAAGGGGCCTGTTAGTGCCCTTGGTGGATCCCGTATCGTCTCTTGTTCCTTTTGGAACAATTCCATCATCCGTTGAATCGAACTAAGGATACCTTCGTTCTTATTGACCTGTGCAACTAGTTGTGGAGTTGGGGCCGAGGAAGTTGATGGCATAGGTTGGTATGACGTCACGGCGAACTGAGGGTCTTCAGTTGCCGTTAATACAGTTCCTTCTTCCTCCGCTTGTGGATGTTCCACGTTTTCTTCAGGGCCTCCTAGCAGTAGATCCTGATCAGTGTCAGTGGACACTTCTGACATCCTCTCTTGGTGGATGTCCATGACTTCTAGTGCCTTGTTTATGTCCGCGTCGAGCTTCAGTTGTATGATGGGAGGCTGGACCTGTTCCTGGGGTACCACCGCGTTTGGCAGAGCCTCTGGGAACAGTAGGCACCTTAGGGAGTCATTGGGTAAGTACAGTCCTGGAGAGTTCTTCTGGAACCCTCTTACCCATTTGCGAAGGGTCTCCCTTGCTGTATCCCTAGTCACTATGGTGACTAAGGGGGCTTTTCCAAAGCCGTTGGCCAGCAGGGTTGGACAGGTGGGGCAACCCTTCGGGTCTCAGTATTTGAGGACTCCTGACACGATGCAGCATGGGGTATGAGTCCTGCACTTCATGTGGCCACAAAAGTCTTTGCCTTTCTGGTTGCAGAACAATGCTGCACACTTCTCCATCGGCTCCTCCTGTAAAGGAAAAAGGGCCCAATGAGTATTGATTTTTCTGTGTCAGTGATATAAAAGCATACAATTTTTATTAACAATAGTAATCACTATTCTTTATAATAGCTTAGGATAGTAAGCTTCAAAGGAAGTAGTAAGGACACATATCTGTGTTTCCTCTCCCAGGCCATTGCGGATACCTCCGTCAGTAATAATATTTTGTTTCCCAATTAGGGAGAATAAAAGGTAGGAAAAACTCTAGGAACTAGAGTTAGAGTTAGTAAATGTCTATACTATCATCATCCACCTGTAGTATATATTGATACCAATCGGGTATTTTAGGGTCCTGATGATCAAGAAAACCATCTGGGTGTTGAAGGAATACTCAACCTCAACATAATATCATGGTCCCAACAATTGTCTGCGATAGGAAACACAGAGTATGTTAGAAAACATGTGTACTACTGTATAGTTGTATACTGTAGTTTAGCCGGCGGCACTGCCGGTGTTAGGTTAGTACCTGGCTGTACTAACTGCTAGAGGGAGAAAAAGCATTAAGGAAGGAGAGTTTCCTATTATTATGAGTAAACATAACTGTTGGAAGTGTAAGAGGACTATCAGACCGCTTAATGTCTCCTTACCAGAATGAAAGTTCCAATGGAAGGGGAAAGAATCTGTCAGTTTCTGACTTCCACACATCCACAAAAGGCCTGTCGCCAGCTATGACTTCGGCGGCAATGAATGTGGATGGCAGCTCAAGGGAGAGCTGAGAACTTCCCGAAGTATGTTAGGTTTCCCACCGGCAGCCGTCAGTAGCCGTCTCAATCTTTCCCCCAATAATATTCACTTCCTGTGAAGGAAGGGAGTAAGGGGGAAGGTGGCAGAGATGGCTGAACTAACTGCTACCGGCAGGGTTCCAGCCGGTAACACAGTCACTCTAGCAAACAGGGATGACTGTCAGAATACCGGTGAAGGAATTTTGTGATGGCTATGACGTCATTAAAGGACAGAGGCTGAAGGGTAAAGGGTCTTATAGTTCATTGATATGAGAGGTGGCGGCAGGTATGCCGCCTTCCATAAACAGTGAACTGAGGAAGCATGGCTTCCTGTGCTGAAGACATCGTCGGTAGCAGAGGAAGTATGGTTCCTTTGCTGACAACATCGTCGGCTGTAAGACAAGGGCACCCTGAGTTTGTCACTATCTAAATCAAAGCAGTAGGAAGCAAAAACTTTGTTCTATTTGATGGCAATGAAGAAAGACAGTGGTTGCCGCCTATAGTGGCGGCGGCACTCGGGGAGGGAAAAAGTGTTAAGCCTCTTCACTGTGAGAGAGAATGAATATCGTAACTTATCTATAGATTCTAGAGATTATAAATTCTCATACGAATCAAGAAAGAACGATAGGGTGAAGCTAAACGTGGGGAATTACTTTACTAACATTATATGAGCGAGAGTAGCCTAGCTTTTGTAGGATCCCAGGACAAGGTAGTTGGTACCGCCGGGGTTCCCGCCGCATATGATAAGTAAAGTCACATATTAGGAAGAGGAATAATATTCCTGTATGCAAAATCACCACTTGTATAATTTGCTTGAATAGCTAACATTATAGATTAATACCGGGAATTGTCACCCTACTGACTAAATAAAATGCAATTGTTACGGCGACTGCAGTCGTAAAATGGCGGCCTCCGGTTCTCGGCAACGCTCACCCAAACACACTTAAATCATTGAAATTTAACTCTGAAAAGGGAGACTAAAATTATACACAGGAAAGAATTAATACTCAACTTTCAAAAACATGAAGATGCTGCAGATTGCATGATGAATATTCCAATAACTTGTAACAAAACACCGGGTTAATGGGGAGCACAACACGCTTAAAGAGCTACAAGAAAAGGAATGGCATCGCAGTAATAGTAGGGATGGAGGTCCACCGGGTACCTAGATCGGCACCCCCTTCTTTTGCCACTCTTCCCCCTGACATCAAAGAGTTAAATCTATTCGGGGTGAAGATTGCTATGTGTCGTATCTACAATAGTCCCCTGATATTATGCGATATCATTTATCGGATACTCGCGCCAGGAGTTAGAATCCTGGATACCTCCGGTTTAATTCTCTGGGAGTATCACTGTAGCAAATATTTGCTTAGAAAGCTACCTAAAGGAACCTTCCATCTGGACGACATGGCCTGAGCCCAAAAATAAATATATATATATATATATATATATATATATATAATATGAACTTCGTTACCCAGCCTTAACATCTTAAACAACACATATTCAATGTGTGCTAATAAAAGTAGCACACTAATATATATATATATATATATATATATATATATATATATATATATATATATATATATATATATATATATATATATATATATATATATATATATATATATATATATATATTTATATATATATATATATATATATATATATATATATATATATATATATATATATATATATATTTATTGAAATATATATATATATATATATATATATATATATATATATATATATATATATATTAGTGTGCTACTTTTATTAGCACACATTGAGTATGTGTTGTTTAAGATGTTAAGGCTGGATAACGAAGTTCATCTTATTAGCTTTAAAAGTATTTATTCTCTAAAAACAACAGAGTTAAACATCTCCATCATAGGAGTGGAGCTGGTTTGGTCGGATGACCAATTCAGGTGAAGTATAGATATGAACTGATTAAATTATCGATATCACAGATATCGTATACTTAGTTGACGTAGCATTTAAACACAATGTGGAAACTTACATTCTTTCTCGGAAGACACCTGAATCCGGTGACGTCACAATCTTTCACACACTGTTGACGTCTAAGAAAAATGTTACATTGCCGAGGCTGCATAGTGCATCCTGTTTATGATTTTACATGACTACAGCAAATCTCACGGCTAGCATCTTCATCCAAAATGACATATTACGTCATGTGTTTTAAACATGTAATAACAACTATTTCATTTATTACATATATATATATATATATATATATATATATATATATATATATATACATACATATATATATATATATATATATATATATATATATATATATATATATATATATATGTATGTATGTATCTATACATATTTATATATATATATATATATATATATATATATATATATATATATATATACATATATATACAGTATATATATATATATATATATATATATATATATATATATATATATATATATATATATATATATATATATATGTATATATATGTATATATATAAATATATATATATATAGAAATATATATATAAATATATATTTATATATATAAGTATATATATATATATATATATATATATATATATATATATACATATATGTGCATATATATATATATATATATATATATATATATATATATATATATATATATATATATATATATATATATATATACTGTATATGTTTTTTTTTACAATAAACAGAGTAATGAAAACTTGAACTTCCTCATCCCTGTTTTCCTGAGGCTAAACTAACTAGTTTAGCTTTTCGATCTTGTGAAATTAAAGCTTTGTTAATGGATGATATGTTGGTTAAATATTGTCTGGTTATTTCTGTATACCACATACCTGGAATAATAATAGTTCATTATTTGAGAATATTCCAATCCCAGCATCTTCGCCGACTTGTCTTCTAGGTTGGATGGGATATAATCAGAAACTTCTTATTAAAATACGTTTAATTTCTCTCAGGCTTACATCTCTCTGTGGCTCTGGGCTTCCTACTGATCGTCGAGCGTCCCTTAAACAATCTCACAAACCCAAACACATAAGTAAACATATGAGCATCGCTCTCAAAAGACTTAAATCCTACTGCAGTACAAAAGTAAAAAGGATCACATCCCATCTTTGAGGTAATTAATAAATGCTTGAACCCTAATATCAAAATACATTATTTCAGTTATGAACAATTCTTAAAAAAATTTTATCAATGTAATATGTTGCAATTTTGCGCTAAATACATGTAACATTTGAGGTAATACAGTACATTATTACAATAATACATAAGTCTCCTCCCCCTTAACTTGACATTGTAAAATTCATTATAAATATAATCTCTCGGGGGGCTTTCCTCTATTTATCCTATTAGGAAGCACTCTAACCTCATCTTGTACTGGTACATGAATTGATTCTGAATCTACATTTGATGTTGGAGATCTTGGTTAATATTTGATTCATTTGATCTAACTACTTCTGAAAGTTTTCCATCTCTAACATTCGCATGCTCTACAGTATTTCTGTTTAATAGCAGTAATTGATCAACATGACGTTTTACAATATTTCCACTAACTTGAACATCATAATATAAATTTCCTATCTCTCTTACAGTTTCTCCTGGTACCCACTTCTCTGGAGTGTTGTACGATCTTAACATGACATCAGATAAAGGTAAAAAATTTCTTACTTGTGGAAGATTTTCTACTTGTTTATACCCTTTATCTTCTAAATCACTTTGCAAACTTGGCTACAACAAATCTAACTTACACCTTATCCTCCTCCCCATCAACAAATTTGATGGTGTCACGCCTGTTGTGCTGTGCGACAATGTTCTATAAGACAATAAAAACTTTGATACATGTAAAAATATGTTACCAGAATTTGCTTTTGTACACTTCATATTGTGCTTAAATGTTTGAGCCAATCTTTCAGCCTCTCCATTGGTAGAGGGATGATACGTTGCTGAAAATGTATGTTTTTTCCATTGACGTTACAAAATTCTTTAAACTCTTGTGAGGTAAATTGTTGACCATTATCTGTAACAATTCTTTCTGGAATACCATGTGTAGATAATATTCGCATTAACTCTTTTATTGTGGCATAAGACGTTGTTGTCTTCATTGGAATTACCTCTGGCTACATACTGAAAGCATCTACGACTATCAAAAACAAATAATTTAAAAAGGACCTGCAAAATCTATATGCACTCTTTGCCATGGATACCTGGGTAACTCCCATGGGTGCATTCTAGCAAAATGAGGATTGTTCTGTTGCATAACACAATTCATACAATTCCTTATACAAGATTCCACATCTTTATATACACCTGGCCACCATACAAAAGTTTTCGCAATTGACTTTGGTCTTACAATACCTTGGTGATCAGCATTTATTTCAGACAGAACCTTATTCCTCAGTGAATTAGGAATAAGTACCCTTGAACCTCTCATCACTATGTCTTGTGTTACACTTAGTTCATACCATATATCCTTATAGGGTTTACAATTTTCCTCTTTTTCACATAAGTCCTTACCTGTCATTAAACTCTCTAAAACCTTACTAAGTATTGGGTCTCTCTTGGTACTGTGTGCTACATCCTTTTGCTGTAATGGGTACATCATATACAAGATTAACAGAATACTGTCATCGTACTCTTCTGGAGCTTTGTCTGCTGGTAATCTAGATAAAGCATCTGCATTACCCATCTTTGATGTTGGATAGTATTCTATATCATAGTGGTACGCGGCTAACATGATTGCCCAACGCTGTAGTCTTGCAGCTACCAACGCAGGTAAACTTGCTTTTGAAACCAATATTTCTAATAAAGGTTTATGATCTGTAACAAGTGTGAACTTTTTCTTACCATAAAGATACATATGATATTTCTAAACTCCACATACTAATGCTAAAACTTCTTTTTCTATTTGAGAGTAATTTCTTTCTGCCTTGTTCAATACTCTAAAAGTGAATGCAATTGGTTTTTTTGTTCTATCTGGCATTACATGAGATAATACTGCACCTAAACCTATGTTTCATGCATCATATACTAATTTAACTGGTAAATCCGTTTGATAATGTACTAGGAATGTAGGTGATATTATTTCCTGTTTAATTCTTTCAAAAGATTCCTGATACCTTTTGTCCACTTCCATTCTACACTCTTATTCAACAAATCATACAATGGATGTGCAATTGTAGATAAATTCTAAATTAAATTCCCATAAAATGTTACTAAACCTAAAAAATGATTGTAATTCCTTAACATTTTCTGGTACTTTTGTTGATTGTACAGCTTTAATCTTCTCTTTAGTTTTGTGAATAACCTTCCCATTAATTACAAAACCTAAGTATTCCACTGAATCAACTTCTAAAATACATTTGCTCTTATTTACTCTAATATTATATTCCTTCAACTTCAGAACTGTTCGCAATCTTTTTCTATGTTCTCTTGTTTCTTTACCAGCAATTAAAATATCATCTATAAAAATTAATACTCCTTGCATTCCTGAAAAAATCTTATCCATAGTTGGTTGCCATATAGCTGGACTACTTGCAACTCCATAAGGTAATCTCTTTGGCCGTAACAAACCTAAGGATGTATTTACGGTACATAATTCTTGTGAACTTTCATCCATGAGAAGCTGTTGAAATGATTGTCATTTAACTTAGAAAAAAACAATACATCCTGACATAGTTGCAAACATGTCTTTCGGATTTGGTAATGGATGTTGAGCTACTTGCAGTTGTGGATTCAACGTTACTTTGTAATCTCCACATAATCTAACCTGACCATTTTCCTTCACAATAGGTACTAATGGAGTAGCCCAATCTGAATATGTAACTTCCTGTGAACCTTCATTTTCTAATCTCCTGATTTCTGTTTTAACTGCAATTTTCAATGCATACGGTACTGGTCTGGGAGCATAAAATCTAGGAGCACTGTTAGGTTTCAAAACTAAAATTCCGCTTGCGTTCTTTATTGTACCTACTTTATCTCCAAATACGTCTTGAACCTTTGATATGATATTATCCACAGACATTTTATTTTTGTGTTCATCTTGTCTACTTGTAACCTTCAAATTAATAGGCAAATCTAATTTCAAATACTGTAGCCAATCCAAACCTAGCTAAGTTTGTCCTTTACCTTTTACTACTGTTAATAGCATTCTATCTAATTTCTGTTCTTTGTACTGTACTTCTACGTTCGAAGCACCTATTACCTGAATATCAAAACCATTATAACCTTTCAAAACTCTATTTGTGCCTTCCAATAACAAACTGGGAATGGTTTTAGCGGTTTTTTTCAGACATAATTGATACATCAGCTGCTGTGTCAACTTGCATCAAAATTAGTTTACCATTTATGGTTACTTCAACCATGGTATGTTTCTTTGCATTTTTGTTGACAGAATATATGAAATACGCAAAATCAGTTTTTGACTTATCCTGATTATCATAAGCATTTTCCGTATTATTCTCTTGACCAATAATATCAACTGTAGCATTTATTTTCTTTGCATACTGTTTAGGGAATTTACAAACAGTTGCAAAATTACCCATCTTTCTACAATTCTGGCATGTTTGTCCTATAGCAGGGCATTTCTTTGCTTCGTATGCAAGATGATCAGTTTTACCACACCTATAACACTTGGGTTTTCCTGTTGTTTCTGTGTATAGGCCTGATTCTGATATTTATGAACATAGTGTTAGGCACTTTCCTATGACTAGGCTTTGACATATTCCTTCTCTGATTCTCATTGGTTTTCCACTTAGAACCTACTGTATTAATTTTAGAATTTTTCCACTTAGAACCTACTGTATTAATTTTAGAATTTTTCCACTTAGAACCTACTGTATTAATCTTAGAATTTTCCATTCTATTGCTTGTAGACCTACCTATTATGTTACTTTGTCTGTTTGATGTTTCTAAAGCTCTGCCTGTTATCAATACCTTTCCTAATGTTAAATCTTTATCTTGCAATAATTTCTTTCTTAGCTCTTGTGATGTGCAATGTGCAATAACTTGATCTGTGATAACATTTTCTAACTCTAGAAATTCACATGAAACAGCTAAATTCTTTAGCCTAGTCACAAAGGCATCTAAACTTTCATTTTCTTTCTGATATGCCTGTGCTGTAAATTGATACCTTTCAAAAAATTCATTGACCTAAGGAGCCAAGTATATGGTAAGAGCCTCAATTGCAGCTTTACTTGGATCATCTGTAGGCTGCAATGTCTTAATCACTTCCCAAACTTGTCTACCGGTTGTATGAAGTGATAATGACTTCTTTTGAGCATCTTTATATTCCCTAATGCTTCTGAATAAATCTTAAATTCCTCACACCACTGTTGCCATCGTGTTGCAACAGAATTGGGTTCAGCTGTGATGCTAAATCGTTCAGGATGTTCAATGTCAAGAGGCATTTTGAATTCTTAACTGGATTAAGTTAGGCTACTGTTCTAAAGTCACCTTGTAACTTCCTACCTTTTTTGTATCCTACCCAATTTTAAATATCACTTTGTTTTCTTGTTTTGTTTCCTTGTGTTTGATGAAATTGCTTGTGTTTGATGAAATTCTTCTGGTCGACTGCATGGGGAATCCTCACTGGGCTTTTTCTTATGCTTTCGCTTGCAATAATTTTTCATCTGCTTCTCTATGATCTCTGCGTATATTCGTCATCAGTTCGTCACAAAGTTTGTATGTTGGTTGAATATTGTCTGGTGATTTCAGCATACCACATACCTGGAATAATAATAGTGCATTAGTTGAGAATATTCCAATCCCATCCTCGTCACCAGTTTCATATGTTGGTTGAATATTGTCTGGTGGTTTCAGCATACCACATACCTTGAACAATAATAGTTCGTTAGTTGAGAATATTCCAATCCCACCATCATCGCCGACTTGTCTTCTAGGTTGGATGGGATATGATCAGAGACTTCTTATTAAAATACGTTTAATTTCTCTCAGGCTTACATCTCTCTGTGACTCTGGACTTCCTACTGAGTGTCGAGCGTCTCGAAAACAATCTCACAAACTAAAACACATAAGTAAACATGTGAGCATCGTTCTCAAAAGACTTGAATCCAACTGCAGTACAAAAGTAAAATGAATCACACCCCATCTTTGAGGTAATTAATAAATGCATGAACCCTAATATCAAAATACATTATTTCAGTTATGAACAATTCTTAAACATATTTTATCAATGCAATATGATGCAATGTTGCGCTCAATACATGTAACATTTGAGATAATACAGTACATTATTAAAATAATACATAACAATGGACCTTGATGCTTATGGATGTGCAGACCCAAATGTTATTTTGCCTTTGTTTTTTATAAAGACTGCAGATTTCTTAGCTCCAAAATTATCGGTTATTTTGCACAAGTTAGCAAGAACAGGACCTTTAGTACTTGTTGGAGATTTGGTAATGTTACTCTTCTATGTAAATGTGTTTGTGGTAGCTCAAGTCCAATGATTACCACCCAATTTCCATAACCCCCATATTATTTAAGGTTTTTGAACGTTTTCTGGCAAAATGTCTTGATAGGTTTGCTAAATGTAATCATCTATTCCCTAGTTTGACATTTGGTTTTCGTAAAGGCCTTGGAGCATGTGATGCCCTTCTTACAATCCCCAATGCTGTAAAGAAATCCCTTTATTATGATCAGGAAGTTCGTATGATTAGTCCTGATTTTAGTGCTGCCTTTGACTGTGTTAATCATGAAGCCCTTGTTTTCAAACTCAAACATCTGGGCGTTGGTGGGTCGTTTCTTAGCATTACTATTGACTTTTTAAGTGATAGATCTCAAAGAGTTGTTGTTGATGGGTACCATAGGGATTATAGGAATGTGATATATGGTGTTCCACAGGGTAGTGTTCTTAGCCCATTACTTTTCATACTACATACGCATGGCATGTGCTTTGGCCTAGGAAACAACCTTGTTGCATATGCAGATGATGCTACTCTCTTTGCATCAAATCCATCCCCTGAATGTAGATCTGGGGTTGCTGAATCCCTTAATAGATATTTAGCTAGAATTAGTGCAAGGTGCAAATTATGAGGTATGAAGTTGGATCCTAACAAAACTCAAAGTATGATTGTAAGTAGGTCAAATACAGTGGCTCCTAAACATCCAGATCTCAGCATTGATAATATTTGACTTTGTATGTCTCTTGTAAAATTTTAGGTGTGATTCTCGACAGCAAATTTACTTATGAGAAACACATTAGGTCTATGTCTACTTCAATTGCACAAAAAATTGGCTTATTGAGAAAGTCTTTTAAGAGTTTTGGGGATCAATCTATTCTGAAGAAGTGTTTTAATTCTTTCATTCTACCTTGTTTTGAGTATTGTTCTCCTGTCTGGTCTTCAGCTGCTGATCCTCATCTTAATTTGCTGGACTGAAACTTAGGGTCTATTAAATTTCTTATTCCTGCTCTAGATATTAATCTTTGTCACCG
>NC_090745.1:71294110-71316610 GCF_036898095.1 Palaemon carinicauda
TTTTGTTAGAAATACTACAAAGACAGCATTTCCAAGAAAAATACAGCATATTTCATTCTAAGTTCCTCCCCATGATACCATGCAACTAATTTTCTAGAAATGGATCCCCGATAGATTTGCAAGAAATCATTCTGAAGTGGTTTCTGCAAAAATTGTCATACCCTGCTGTGGGCACAATTTATTATGGGTATTTTCATACCAAATTTTAGGTCATATTGTTTAGATACTAGAGCCAAGGAGCAAAAAATAATTCTTTTGGCAAAATAGCAGAAAATAAATAAGATTAATCATTTTCAAGTGATGTATACTACAAACGTGATTTACATCCTACGGATATATATCCAAAGTACATTCATATGAAATTTCAGGTATTTTGTTGTAAATGTTTTATGAGGACACAGGAGTCGAAAATGTACACTTTTGATCCAAAAAGGAAAAAAAAATCAAAATTAACCAATTTGAATAAACATATGCCGAAAATGTTGGTAACTGAGTATTGGTATTTATCTAAATCACCTCCGTACCAAATTTTAGGTTATTCGGCTATTATAACGGGATACAGGAAGCCAAAATATACATCTTTGTTAGAAAACTGGCAAACTAAATCAATAATATGATTTTAAAGATATGTATAAAAAAACATACCTGGGTATTTGCCCACTCGATCTTTGTGTGAAATTTCAGGATATTTGGTCCAGATATGACTGGGATGAATCGATTTGAAGATTTGACACCAGAGGAGAAGAAACATCAGAAAAACATTATATCTCCCTCCCATGCAGTGAAATATAAATATTTCTTTACCATTGAGTGATATATAATAATCCGATGGAATACAAAAAATAGCCACATAGGAATCCAACAGAAATACATTGAGCATTATAAAAGAGGTATGTAGTGTACGTATATGGAGAGAATGAAAATCCATCACTGATGGGGAAACAGAGAATGAAGAGACAGGAGGTATGTGAATGAAATACCACATAGACTATCACAATTTCATTCCTACCCATTACTTTTCAAATACAACTCGAAAGAGATGGAAAATAGAACTCGTCCATGCTCCAATTTTATCCCCGTTTCTATATTGCAGTTTGTTGTATGTTCACTTCCTTCCTATCCTTTATTAAGCAAGTTCATGAAAAGAAAAAAATAATAGATTTCTATTGGATTCATGTATTGACGTCAAAAGCCAACCATATATGTAAAAGTACATATACAGTATACACAAATACTTATATGTTTACACCCACATTCACACATACAACCACATACACTCATACACACACGTAGATATATATATATATATATATATATATATATATATATATATATATATATATATATATATATATATATATATATATATATATGAGAAAACTATCAGATAAGGCCAAAATCCAGATAAAGAAAAGATACGAAATTCCATGGAATTAGGGTACTTCCACGAGATATTTTTTTATGCATTAATCTGGCTATCATTTGATGAATCTGGCCAATGGATCCTCTATGGATTTAGTTGGTCAATGGAAAAGGAAGGTGACAAAATTGATATCAGTCCCAGGCTTTACGAGGTGCTAACAATCTCCAGGTTTGAAAATACCAAAGAAAACTTTAAAATTAGTGATAGGAATGTTACAATCATGAATCAGATTGGATAGTTACAGCAAGTGGGTAATGAATTTATAATTAATAGTTTAGATATTTTGGCTTTAATTGAAACACATTGTAAGGGGATTGGTAAGGAAACCTTAGACAAAAGCTATATATATATATATATATATATATATATATATATATATATATATATATATATATATATATATATATATATATATATATATATATATATATATATATATATATTTATATATATATATATATATATATAAATATATATATATATATATATATATATATATATATATATATATATATATATGTATATATATATATATATATATATATATATATATATATATATATACACACATATATATATATACATATATATATATATATATATATATATATATATATATATATATATATATATATATATACAGTGGCGATTCAAGGGGGGGCCAGGGGGGGCCATGGCCCCCCCAGTTTTTTGGCTGGCCCCCAGCTTGGCCCCCCCAGTTTTTGTTTCCATATCCTAATTCTAAATAAGCTTAGTTTAGGCATATATAATAATATAATATAATATATAATATAAATATATACCTTATAAATTATACAGTATACTATATATACACTCAAATATCCCATCCTATCACAATAACTAGACGTAATCACAAAAAAAAAAAAAAGATGGTAACGTTGCTAGATTAAAATTATTGGAATTTTTTTTACACGTCCGTCCTCCTCGCCCGCTTGTGTTTGTGTGACGCGAATCAGACGCGTATGTTTCTTCCATGTATGATGTGATGATGTGATCAGTACATGTAGTCCGTTTCTGTGAGACTGTGAGCCGGTCAAGTCAGTTTTTACCCGATTAGTGTCTTATTGAGTGTCTAAAGCATAATTATTTGTGCATAAGTGCATTTGAGCATAAGTGGTATTCATTATTTCGTCTCATACAAAGTGGGAGTAGACTAGTGGCTATGAGATATTCGATCTTTATGTACAGTATGTGGGTGTTTCACATAAGAAGCGGATACGAAAATAGAGTAAAAAAATAATTATACGAAATCTTAGAAAAAGAATGAGAAGAATCTGACAGGCGGGTGTAAAGTAGCAAACAATGTACACTAATTTTTTTGTTATATGATGTAGGTCTATATCCCAACTCAAGTTTTAACCCTTCAACCCAGTGTTAACCTTTTCACAAACAGATCTGACAAAAGCCAAATATAAATATTGTCGTTAGCCATATTTGAAAGAAAATAACTAAATAGGCCAAAATACAAGTAGCTGGTGAGTCGGTGACAATTAACCCCATTTTATTTTTACATAGAAAACAATTCCTATAATAATAAAAATCGTCTAGGCCTAATTGTATCATAATTTTTGTGATTCGTGAATGTTGGCAGTGATAGTGTAGGCCTATATGTGCATATATTTATTATACTGTATACATGTTATACACACACACACACACACACACACCCACACACACACATATATATATATATATATATATATATATATATATATATATATATATATATATATATATATATATATATATATATATATATATATATATGTGTGGGTGTGGGTGTGGGTGTGTGTGTGTGTGTGTGTATGTGTGTGTGACAGTGTGTGTGTGTGCGTGCTGTCATCATCTTCTATTCTTCCAGTCGGTAGTCGGCAAAACCGCAAATTTTATCACATTTTTCTGTGGTGACAGGTGTGTTGTGTTAATTGTGAATTACGTGTGATTATTTGATTTAATTTATTTTTTTTTCAGAACTTACTATCACAGATAATTTTATTGTACTATAGACAATCATGGATAAATTTGTAATTAAAAAACGCAGTGAATGTGATACACCATTGACAGTAAACCTTGAATCTGATAAACCTGCTAAGAAGTCAGAGGGAGACTGTGATCGTGAAAGTATTGGCAATCCTGCAAGATCAAGTTCACATGATCATCCAACAAAGAAACAGAAAAAGGAAGATTCTGCACCAGCTGACATTTCTCAATCTGCTTCTGAGAATCCTATTCAGGTACGATTAAAAGAGTATCCAAGGCATAGTGAAGGAAAGTCTCATGCTCGGTCTTTTGTGGGGGCTTGGTTCGACAAATATGAATGGGCTGAATATTCTAAAGAACGAGATGCAATGTTCTGTTTTGCATGCAGGCACTTTGCTCCACCAACATATGGCAATGCAGATGAAGCATTCATAAAGAGTGGCTTTAGACGATGGAAGAAAGCACATGGAAAAGATGGTGCCATCGAAAAGCACATTTCCTCTCAGTGCCACAAAACATCTTTTATTGCATGGGCGGACTATCAACGAAATAAAGCTGATAAAACATCAATTGCTCAGTGTATAAGTGAGGCATACCAGAAGAAAGTTCTTGAAAATCGTCATTACATAAAGACATTAGGTGAAATAATCCTGTTGACTGTAACACAAGACATTTCGCAGAGAGGACATAGAGAAGGTGATGATTAACTGAATCCAGGAAATGTTCGTAAGATTCTCAGATTCACTGCTAAACGTGATCCTATTATAGCTGATAGAGTAGAAAGTGGTCCAAAAAATGAAAAATACACTTGTTCTGCAATACAGAATGAGATGATTGACACACTTGCATGTATGGTGAAGGAAGAAATTGCAGAAAAAGTTAGGTCATGTCATTACTTTGCTGTTCAAGCTGATGAAGCCAAGGATGTTAGTAAGGCAGAGCAGTTGGCATTAGTTATTAGATTTTATGATGAAATAGCAAATTGTATTCAGGAGTGCTTCATTTCTTTCACTCAGATGGACTTGTTGGATGCTGCCTCTATCACAGATATTATTTTGAAGAGTTTGGATAAACTGGGGTTGGATTACAAATCTTCTCTTGTAGGATTAGGATTTGATGGGGCATCAGTGATGAGTGGAGGGATTAGTGGTGTTCAGAAACGAATTCGTGATAAAGCTCCTTTTGCATATTATATACACTGCTATGGACACAGGCTCAATTTAGTGTTGATAAATGTTGCAAAGTATGTACCCGAAGCTGCTGAATTCTTTAGTTTGCTTGAAGAACTCTATATCTTTGCTAGTAACTCGGTAGTTCATGAGAAATTCATTTTGATACAGCGTGAAATGTTGCCTAAAGAACAAGTACGAGAACTGCAGCATCTCAGTGACACAAGGTGGTGGTGTCGGGCCACTTCGTGTGAAAATGCTCTACTCCGTCTGCAATGCATAATGAGACTTTTGAAGGAAATTTCTGAAGATGACATTGGTGCCCGAGCTGTATCCGCTCGCGGTTTGCTTGCCCAGATTGATGCAGAGTTTGTTTACTTATTGCAATTTTTCACAGATATTCTTGGAAAAGTTAATAAAGTGTCTACACAGCTACAGGATAAACAAGCAGACCTAGGAAAAGCAGCAAATCTAATTTCGTCACTCCATGAACATTTAGTTAATGTACGCAACTCTGACTTGAATGACCATTACTCTGAGAAGGTTAATGAACTCTGCAGGAAATGCTGCATTACACCAACAACAACAAGAAAACGGGTAAAGAAACCTCGTAAGCTTGATGGATTTATCGTGTTTGAAACAAGTGGTCAAGGATCTTCTGTTCCATGTCATGTGCAACACATCAGGATTTTCTATGAAGTCCTAGACTGCTTAATTAGTGAATTAGACCGTCGTTTCTACAAAGAGTCAAATGCAATTTTCTGTGGTATTTCAGCTCTCTGTCCTGGAGGACAGACATTCTTGTTAGAAGAAGACTTGAAGGCATATGCAATGGCATACTCGGTCAGTCAAAATGATTTACAATATGAGATCCCTCTGGTGAAGAAATTACTCACGAAAGAGCCAATACAGCCTACATCCATTACACAATTCCTGTCATTCCTTAGTCCTTATAAGGCTGCATTTGACTGTTTGTACAAACTATTGTTAATATCTGTCACTCTTCCTGTTACCAGTGCTTCTTGTGAGAGAAGTTTTTCAAAAATGAAATTAGTGAAAACATTTCTCAGAAATTCCATGACCAGTGCTAGATTGAGTAATATCGCATTACTGTCCATTGAAAGTGCACGTGCCGAGGGAATTGATTTAGACTGTTTTGTTGATGAATTTGATAGCCGGCATGATAATCGTAGAATTAAGCTGCACTAAATATACGTACTATAATCTACTTCACCTCAGGAAAGGGAAACTCGCCCTGTTGGCAACACTGCATTACTTCATGCATGCTTGCATGGGGTTTTAATATCAACATAATATTTACATTACATTCATAACTCATGATTCATTTTTGTTTTGAAGATATTTTTGCCATATTTTTGCGATTTTGTTAAAAATATATTGCAAGAAATACATATATATTTTTTTTTAAGTAATACGAATAACCTCCATTATCATAATGTTTGTGTAGGCATACATGTATATGTTTTACAAATGCAAGTTATGAAAGTAATGAGGTGTTATTATTGTCATTTGTTATTTCATTAATGACATAATATTGTCTTCAGAGTGCCACCTAGCCACCAACAATAAATGCCCCCCCAAAATTTATATTGGCCCTGAAGTGGCCCCCCCACTTTCAGAGTCCTAGAATCGCCACTGTATATATATACATATATATACATATATATATGTATATATATATATATATATATATATATATATATATATATATATATATATATATATATATATATATATATATATATATATATATATATATATATATATATATATATATATATATATATATATATATATATATATATATACATATATATATATGTATATATATATATATATATATATATATATATACAGTGCAACCTCTACATACGAATTTAATCCGTTCCAGAACCAACTTCGATGTAGAAATTGTTCGGATGTAGAAACGAATTTTCCCATAAGAATACATTGAAATAGGATTAATCCGTGGTTGAGCCCAAAAACCTATGATAACTTCTTAATAAACTACTACACATAATTTTCCCATGAGAATAATGAACACTTAATTAGATAATAGACATGTAAATAAGAAGAATAGATATGTAAATAATAAGAATTAGCAAAAAATGATAAATAAGAAACAGGTTTTTAGCGTCACTTTACCTTAGAAACTCCAGCGCAGGTGGTGTTAGTCTTCGCTACGCAGAGAGGAGAGAGGAGACGGACGGACGGCGAGGAGGTAGAGAGGTTAACTACGATAAACGTAACACTACCGTAACTTATTCTAACTTACACTAAGTGAACTTTAACATAACTTAGCTTATTTTTTTTTTTATTTTTATATTTTGTATTTTTTTTTACATTTTCTTTTTTTCTTTTTGATGATTACGTAATTTTAATCACTATCACTCTCTACATTTAAAATTGACTGAATTTCTTTTGCTTCACTCTTTTCCGTTTTCTGTGTTTCACTTTCTTCCGCTTCACTCTTTGCCGTTTTCTTCGATTCACTTACATCCTCTTCATTGCGAGTTCGCTTCGCAGTTTTTTTAAAGAAAGCATCGATAGATAATTGCTTGGTACGGCTTTTCAGAATGTTTCGAAAGTGAGTTAGGCAAACATCATCGAATTGAAAAACTACACGACAAACCTGCAATTTCTTTGGATGGTATTTGTCGATGAAGTCGACCACGTCTTGTATTTTCCTAACACCTCTTTTATTTGCGCGGAACCTAACACATGTTCTACCTCCTCGCTCTCTTCCTCGGCATCACTCATGTGCTCCGACATAGCATGGAGTTCCTTGAGCTCATCCGTCGTCAGTTCGTCGTGATGTTCGGCGGCGAGTTCCGTAACGTCATCTGCGTTGACCTCCAGACCCATGGACTTGCCAAGGGAGACGATTTCCTCTACGGCTTCCGCTGCACCGACCACGGGATCAGGTTCGGGGTCAAAACCCTCGAAATCTCAGGGAGCAACAGCATCAGGCCAAAGCTTCTTCCAAGCGGAATTCAGGGTCCGTCGAGTTAATCCCACCCAAGCCTGATCTATGATCTTCAAGCAGTGCACGATGTTGAAGTGGCCCCTCCAAAATTCACGCAAAGTTAAGTTGGTGCTTTGCGTGACATTAAAGCACTGCTTAAATAAGTGCTTGGTGTACAGCTTCTTAAAATTAGAGATGACTTGCTGGTCCATGGGCTGGAGGATAGAGGTGGTATTTGGTGGAAGATACAGCACCTTTATGAACTTGAATTCATCGAAGACATCATCTTCAAGTCCGGGGGGGTGAGCGGGTGCATTGTCAAGGCATAGCAGGCACTTTAAAGGCAATTTCTGTTCATGAAGATACTTCTTCACAGAAGGGCCGAAAACTTGGTTTACCCATTGCACAAAGAATTGCCTAGTGACCCAGGCCTTCGAGTTGGATCTCCAGAAAACATGAAGCTGATCCTTATCGACGTTGTGTGCTTTAAAGGCCCTAGGGTTCTCTGAATGGTAAACCAGTAAGCGCTTGACTTTAAAGTCCCCGCTAGCGTTGGCACATAGGGCAAGAGTCAACAGATCCTTCATTGGCTTATGCCCATGCAATTTCTTCTCTTCGGCAGTGATGTAGGTTCGACTAGGCATCTTCTTCCAAAACAGCCCGGTTTCATCACAATTAAACACCTGCTGCTCTACGTAGCCTTCTTCCTGCACGATCTTTTCGAAGTTCTTGACAAAGTCAGCTGCAGCCTTTGTGTCCGCACTAGCAGCCTCTCCGTGGCGAACAACTGAATGAATCCCGGACCGTTTCTTAAATTTCTCGAACCAGCCATGAGATGCCTTGAAATCATCTGAGGAAAGCTCGGTTGAACTCTCCCCAGCATCACCCCCAGAGCTCTCCTCCTTCAAGTCCGTAAAGATGGCGTGCGCCTTCTCACAGATAACGGTCTCGGTGATGGTGTCGCCAACAATCTCTCTATCCTTAATCCACACTAGTAGAAGTCGTTCCATCTCTTCTATGATAGGGGTACGGCGTTTGGAAATTATAGTGATCCCCTTAGAAGGTTTCACTGCTTTAATAGCTTCCTTCTGTTTAAGGATTGTCGAGATCGTCGACATATTACGGCCATACTGTTTAGCAAGTTCACTCACGCGGATGCCACGCTCATGTTTTTCAATAATTTCCTGCTTAATTTCTATAGAAAGCATTTCCTTCTCCCTTTTCTCACCACTACCACTACCACTGGCAAAACTAAGCCTTTTAGGACCCATACTTTACGTAAATTACCGTTAAAGGATGCAAGTAAAAAATCACGATTAAAACAGAGTTAATAGCAGAACGCACAGAGCACAACTGCAAGAAGCCGACGAGAACAGAGGACTGACCCAAGCCGCGCTAATTGAGCGTCCCTCCGAGGTCGATGTGCTGCCTTCTATCGGCGGAAATAAAAAACACTTCAGGCGCTATGAGCACCGACTACGCGTACGAGTATTGTTTACTTCGGGTGTCGAAAAAAACATTCGGGTGTAGAGTCGGAACGTGTTCGAATTGTACTTTGCGTGTCGAAAAATTCAGATACAACCATACAACCGGTACGACGAAAATTGTTTATTTCTTGTGTCGAAATAAAGTTCGGGTGTTGAGTAAAAAATTTGCTCGAATTTTACTTCGGATGTTGGAAAATTTGGATGTAGATACGTTCGTGTGTAGAGGTTCCACTGTATATATATATATATATATATATATATATATATATATATATATATATATATATATATTCAGAAAGAAGAGATGGATTTGGATGAAAAGGGATACAAATGATGATGGCACCAAGAACAGAAAAGGCATTAACTGATCACAGAGCTGCAAATAGTAGATTGTTACCTGCAAAGTTCAAATCAAAGCAGTGCAGTATAATTATTATAGTTTTTTATGTCCCAAATATGATTCCCCAAAAGGTAGGAGACATAATTACTATGAAGAACTGTATAGTGTAGTAGATGTGATTCCAAAGAGAGATATGAAAATTGTGATTGGCGACTTCAATGCTGAAGTTAGAAGGAATAATCAAGGAATAGAGAGTATGATGGTGTCGAGGGTCTTGGCAAGATTGCAGATGAGAAAGAAACTCGTTTCCTCAGTTTCTGGTCAACAAACAATATTGTCATTTGAGGTAAGCTTTTCCAATACAGGGAAATCCACAAACACACATAGACTTCACCATGTGGCAATTACAAAAATCAAATTATCACATAGCTATTAATAGATAGAGAAGGAGGACTCTGAGAAATGTAAAAAGCTATAGAGATGCAGATATTGGTGGTGATCACCAGCTCCTCATATCCACAGTGAAATTAAATCTGAAAGCACCTAACAAAAAGGTACATAAAATACCTAGATTTGACACAATTATGCTTCAAGAAGATGAACACAGAAGAACATTTGCAATTGTATGTAAGTGTGATGCCTCCGTAATTGTATTCAATCAGGTCTCCTTGTTTTTGCCCTTTTGATCAACACTCCTAACTCCCATTCATCAGGTTTTGTCTCTTTATGCCACATTCGACAAAATGATCTTGTAAGTATTCTTGGGGTCACTTCTTTTCCAGCCAGTATCATCTTTGCATGTATTCCATAATAGCAGAGAACTTTCCATCTCCTGGGTGTTTTATTGATAGCTTCGGCTTCAAGAACACTTAATTCATTCATGGGCACATCAAGGTCTTAATGAGCTTCAGGTATATCAATCAATTGATTCCCTTTGCAGATGAAAAGGAAACTTGTTTCCTAAGTTTCTGGTCAACAAACAATCTTGTCATTTGAGGTAAGCTTTTCCAATACAGGGAAATCCACAAACACACATAGACTTCACCATGTGGCAATTACAAAAATCAAATTGATCACATAGCTATTAATAGATAGAGAAGGAGGACTCTGAGAAATGTAAAAAGCTATAGAGATGCAGATATTGGTGGTGATCACCAGCTCCTCATATCCACAGTGAAATTAATTCTGAAAGCACCCATCAAAAAGGTACATAAAATACCTAGATTTGACACAATTATGCTTCAAGAAGATGAACACAGAGGAACATTTGCAATTGTATGTAGGAATCGATTTGCAATCTTAAAGGCTTTAAGAGACGAAGAGCGGACAATTAATGAAGAATGGTGTGATATTAACAACTTATATCAGTGCGTTCATAGTGAAGTTTTGAGACACACAGTTGTAAGGAGAAGGACGTGGATATCAAATGATGCGGGGAATACTATAAAAAATGAGACAAACACAGAAATTGATTGTTGAAAGTTTTCAAGGAAATAATAAAAATTACTAGGTAGATCATCCTAAGTATTCCAGTATTGATAATGAAGTCAAAAGAAAAGCCAGTAATGACTGAAGAGAATACTTAAACAGGAAAGCAGATGAAGTCGACAAAGCTATGAATTCAGGGAGTGACTATGGTGTCAGAGTCATATAATTATTGATGAAGTCTCTACTGGGGCAAAAGAGAAGAAGAATGTACCCATCAAAAAGAGAGATGGGTCTGTTATAACAAGAAAAGGTGAAGAAAGACAACGTTGGAGGGTACACTTTAGTGAGGTCAGGAATTGGAGATGCAAAGGGAATCAATTGATTGATATACCTGAAGCTCATTAAGACCTTGATGTGCCCATGAATGAATTAAGTGTTTTTGAAGCCGAAGCTATCAATAAAACACCCAGGAGATGGAAAGCTCTCTGCTATTATGGAATACATGCTAAGATGATACTGGCTGGGAAAGAAGTGACCCCAAGAATACTTACAAGATCATTTTTTCGAATGTGGCATAAAGAGACAAAACCTGATTAATGGGAGTTAGGAGTGTTTATGCTGGTATTTCAAGTTTCATTACTTCTAATATGATAGAGACACTATTTTTGTAATACAGGTATATTTGAAATTTATAATTTCTTGTGGTGTTATCATTACTTTCATTATGTTTTCACTTTAATATGTATTATTATATTAAAATAATACAAATAGAAGCATAGACAACGGAGACCGAAACCAAGTCGTATGGGAAAAGACTTGATATTGTGAAAAATATATACAACATATAAAAATAGTTGCTTGGTCACTGAACTAGTGAACTGAATGAACTTGCAGCTTTTTAAATAACACCTGGTCCGAGGAAGTTTCCAATATTTTCCGCTAGAATATCGATTAGAAATGTTGCCAGATGTACCCGGTCGAACTTATCAATTAAAGATTTATCCACCATAAACGTACCATGTTTATGTCTGACCTAGAAGATATTTTTGTCTGACCTATATGCTACCATCAGCTAGCAGTTAAACCAACATAATCTGTACACTTGCTCATGTACAGGCTCGAGCCCCGACCTTGAATTCCATCCAATCGGATACCTGACTGTACGAGTGCCAACCCAGTTAAAAACGTAGGTCGTGACTCAAACGCGAGATGAAAGCAACTGAGTACTTTATCATAAACACATTGGGTATATATACACACTAGGTCCTGGCAAGAAGATCACAAACTACATACATGATATTTCTTGTCCAACCAGCAACCTTTTCTGTTAACAGTTAACAATGTAATAGGCAGTCATGTTAATACAAGTTGCGGTCAATGCGAAGGGAGAGCGAGGATCCAAAGGACAATATATACCAAAAAAAGAGAAATGTCGTTACTATGTACGACCGTGTAACACACGAGTGGTACATGGCTCCCCCCCTAAAAATTACATACTGTACATGTTAAAAAGGGCGCCCTGCTCTAGAGAGGCAAACTGTAGGCAGGTCATCTGGCAGGAGATAAGCAGGTTTTAGACAATCAATGGAGACCCAGTCTTTGCCATGAATGTTTAGTAGGAATGCTTTCGGATTGCGTCGGATCACAAGGAAAGGGCCCGTGCATTGCAGAATGCAAGTATGTCGGTATGTGATGCTTTCCAGGGGGCTTGTAAGTCTGGCGTCATGGAGTAAATTTTCCCACGACGTGATGTATGCGATGCAGATCATCGGAGGAGGTTGTAGAAGGAAAAAATTTGGCAGGGACGACCAACGAGTCGCCATACACCATATCAGCTGACGAGACGTCCAGGGCATCTTTAGAAGTCATTCTTAGTCCCAGGATGACCCAGGGAAGCTCAGTAAATCAGTTTGAGTCCTTGCAACAGGACATTAAAGCTGCTGTGAGGGTGCAATGAAAACGTTCAACCATTCTATTGACAGCGGGGCGGGTTGAAGAGATGTCGACAAGTACGAGTCTGCGTTGACCAATCGTCGTGGACGACATCGACTAGAAGGTGGAAATGAGAGAGGAAATCCGCACCAAGGACTGGCAATGTGACGTCAGCAACAAGAAACATAAAATTAAATTTACCGCTTTCAAATTTTAATGTGAGGTTCTTGTAACTGTAGGTGGGTATCGGAGATCCGTTGGCAGCTACCAGGCGGACGTCGGCAGACTTAGACAGACTACGTCGTGTCTTGAAGAGTTCCCTTTACAAAAGAGAACGACACGCACCCGTGTCTACTAAATAATTGCACGCTCGTCCCTGCATCATGTTAAAAGAAAAGATTAGAAACAAGGGAGGCCTTCACCATGAGCGATGACATACTTACACGTTTTCTAGCCACTGACAATCCTTGGCATATTCCTTCGCGGCAGCCCACAATCTGGAGTGGTAGTATCAAAACTAAGTCCGAGTGGCTGTAGAAGTTGCTGGTTGGGGCGCGAGCCAGTGGTGGGTGATGGGTGGCTTTGTCGCCGCTCCGGCACGTCACAGGTAGGCGTGTGTGTCCTACGGCATTCGCATCAGCTTCGGTTGACATTGAATAGGTGTCCTCTTCATCAGGAGTGGAGTCGTTGATGAAGGTCTTGAAGGTCGTGAAGTGGCTGTCCATAAGGGCTTTGGTCATCAACTCCTTTATGGGTAAACTATGGACATCGGGTATGGCAGCGCGTACAAGTTCGGGTAAACAGCGTACCCAAAGGGCACGAAGTAGGTTCACCGCACCAGGTGAGCAATGCTGGTCATTTCCCTGAAGGCGAGCAAAGCCCTTTGGTCCCCCAATAGGCGTTGAGACAGCTGAAAAAGCTTTGCTATACAGGCGGCTGGCAACGGTGAGTACTGCTGCAGAAGGTATGTTATGAGGGCGTCATATGCTATTGAAGTGTCTCCTTGTTCACAAAGCCTGTTGGAGATTTCTGGGAAGGTACCCTATGGTATCGCCGCAAGAACATAATTTGCTCTGGCGGTTGAGCGAGTCACGCCCTTGATGCAGAACTGGACTTTTGCGTGCTGAAACCAAGCAAACGATTATCTGCTGGCGAACGACGAAAGTTTCAATGGGGCGGCGCCAACTTCCATGGAGTCTGTCAGGGTAACAGTGAAGGGGGTGGGGGGGGCAGGCAGTAGGAGCGAGTCAACCTCTGGGGTCACCAATGTGACGAGGTCAAGTACCGGTCGTGACTCAAAGGTGAGATGAAAGCAACTGAGTACTTTAGTATAGACACATCGGGTATATATACACACTAGGTCCCGGCAAGAAGGTCACAAAATACAAACATGATATTTCTTATTCAACCGGCAACCGGTTCTGTTAACAGTTAACAATGAAATAGGCAGTCATGTTAATACAAGTTGCAGTCAGTGCGAGGGGAGAGCGTAGATACAAAGGATAATATATACAAAAAAGAGGAATGTCGTTACTATGTATGATTGTGTGACACACGAGTGGTACACTCCACATACAAAACGTAACAATAATCTCGGTTTTACTTCGCAAGCCTCAAAGTTTGACGTGTTTGGTTCCCAACTACCTTTCAGTGTTGCTAAAGGGCGAAATTGAGTGGGAAATAACGGAAAAATAGGTCTACAGAGGGATCTCCATCATTTTAATTTCAGATTTCTGCTTTATTCTGAGTGAAGCGGAAAATATTTCCGCATAATTATCAAGGTTCAAAAAGTTTTTTTGGTGTATAAATCTATTTTATATTTATAACATGAAGTCTATGTTTTTATATCTGTTGATCTGTATTGTATTTTGAACTGAAACTAACATAACGTAGTAAAGAAATTGTGAGTATATTTGGTTAATCTGCCTGATGTTTTGATAATTTTCGTTAGTACAGAAAACGGGAGCAAGATACGTGAATGTGTAATCCCAGCAATTAAAGGGTCAAAATAGAGACGAGTAATGAAATCTAACCAAGGCCCCTTGTGTCAATAGGTGTAGGAGGAGATGATGATGATGAATCTTATTGCTTATTTAATTTTGTCTATGTAATTTCTCTTAGCCTACTGATTCTCCTTGTGGTGCATATAGCCTCTTGGAAGTATAGAATCTATTCGAAAGGCAATTAGAAAAATAGGTTTTCTCTCTGCAAATGTAAAGCCAGGTTGACACTTACGCACTTTTTTGTTTCAACATGGGGTCGTGCAACATAGAAAAACACCTCGCGGCAGGTCGTGACAGCTCATGAAATGACCTCGTAAGAAAATTGTAAGAAGTCACGATGTCGCCAGGTTTGGAAACTTTTTTTGAATTTTCTTGCAGCATTGCAAGATAGGTTTTGCAACGTGTCACACACACCTCGTAGGATGCCACCCGTGTGAGTGCCATTTCGTGCCACCTCACACCAGCCACAATGCCTTGTGACCTTTTGAGAGCTGTGTTTACCATTTCTAGGTAGCAGCTGCTCACAGCCGACGATGTCTGGCGAGGTCCACCGAGATGATGACGATTTGTCAACGTTTTGAACGCCAATTGGTCTGAGCGTGGGCGGGCCTGAAATACCGAGAACTAATTGGTTGATATCAGTAGGTGGGTGGCATATAAAGGGTCGCCAGGCCCAGCATCAATTATTCATAGTCCAGCACATGCAGAAATGCTACTACTACCTCTACAATGCCTCACCAGACCACCAAGCAGCCCCAGCCCCAGCCAAAGGAACCAGAGTTGCCCCCTTTTCACGTGGTGCTGGAGACGATGTCTGCTGATGATCCTGTTGTAGAAGAAGAACCTGTAGTATAACCTAGTGGACTACAGTAACCACAAAAAAAAAGTGGTATCGGCCCAGCAAGAGCAACATACCAGTCTACCCCTTCACAAATTTCCCAATTTCTGAGATTGCTGAGTTTGTTAAGAATCATTCACTTCTCTGCAATAAGCAGGACAAGCAGTAGTGCAATCCCAGAATGAAGGAGACCCTGTTCACCAAGCTTGCAGCAACTTTTCCAAACATTACTTTCCTGCAAGTGAGGAAGCTGTTCGAAAAGAAAAGGACAGATATCGGGAAAATAGAAAAGAAAAAGAGCGAAAGTGGTGCCCCACCAAGGAGGAGTACACCACGAGAAGAAGAAGTCATGAGCACCTGGGAGATTTTGGGGACACATAGCCCATGAGAACACACTATCGAGTAAAAGGTTCTCTCCTACCTCACAAAAGGGCCAATTCAGACATAAATGTCAATGAAACCTCAAGTGAGATATCTGGTTTGTCTGCTGCATCAATCATCAGGAGAAGGAACCTGAACAGGATGAGCCAATCATCATAAACAGTAGCCTCCACCGCAAAAGATGAACAGACGGGATCCAGAAACGCCATCAAGAAGCTCCTGCGGAAGGCCAATATGCTGACGCAGAAGAAGGAAGCTGAAGAACTTGAGGCCGAGATCCAAGATTTCACAACGTACCTGTGTTCATAATTGAGAGGAGTGTCCACCATGAATTTCAAGGTTTTGTTCGGGAAGATGCTGGAGATGATCGCAGCCCTAGAGGAACAGCCTGAAGGGACATCTTTCATCCAAAATCCCAGGCAAATCCTAACTACTCTGATAGGGACACCACAACCACAACCTCTACAGTGGCAACAACAACCAGAGGAAGTCCAGGCAGTAGCAGTGGCCCCTCCTACAATAAAGGCAACAGTCCAACAACAACTTACCAGCCAATACAGTACCATCAACAATAGTTCATGCAACAACCATACCAGCAACTGCAAGCAGCATGTTATATCCCGCAGCAGCAGCCAGTCCCACCGCATCAAAATCTGTAGCTACTCTCACCACAGCAGCAATTTTGGACGCCACGTATTACAACGCCATCACATAACTTTCCATTTCCAACACCTGCCTGCAGTACCTCGCCAAATACTCCTGTTTCCCGATTTTCTGCTGCCTTGAGTATGTTGCCCTCGCTACCATCCCCAAGCATTTCGAGCATCTTGACCTTCCAACGTTGTGTCTGCTGCAATGGAGCGGATGGTCACATCCCCCAGCCTAGACACTCCAAAGAATGTGCCTAGGGAAGAGAACGACCACGATTAAAAAAAAAAAAAAAAACTGTCTAATATGTTTATTGTTAATAGGAAGTATTTTGCATTTTTTGTAGATAACAATATTTTCTGTCAATCAATCTTTTGTAATCACATATGTTTTTATGGAAATGATAGATATTTTTATGTAAGCGATGAAGAAATTATATCTTGAAAAGATCTGATATTTGAAATTAAAATGAAAAAGAGACCTTAAAGAACAAGAAATTTATTAACCAATCTTATCTTGTAATGTCAATAAAAATCAGTAAATGAATATATACATTGAAAGTCACTTGAATTATGCAATGAAAAGCACAGTTTCATTATATAAAGATTGAATTAAGAAATAGCTTAACAAATATATGAAAAGAAATCTTTGTATGAAATGACAAATGAAAAACTTGAAAACTTGAAAACACATTAAATTTACTAACAAAACAGATTTCGCTAAGTTAGTGAAAAACAATTAATTGAAATAAACAAAGAATAGTAAACCCTCTAGATGTACATTTGGAAAATAAAGTTAAAATATACAATGAAAATTACCATGTTGAAATGTAAAATGAAAAGCATAAGTTTTTGATTTATAAGAAATGATTAATAAATAGCTTTACCAAACATAAAAAGAAATCTTGCCTTTTATTTCATAAATAACCGTATTTTCTGTCAAACAAAATCTTTTATAATCGTATATGTTTTTATATAAATGATAGATATTTCTTTGTAAATGATGAACAAATTATATCTTAAGAAGACCTGAAAAATCAAAATAAAATGAGAAAGAGAGACATTAAAAAACATGAAATTTATTCACCAAACTTATCTTGTAAAGCCAATGAAAATCAGTAAATAGAAATAAACAATAAAAATCACTTTAAATATATATATATATATATATATATATATATATATATATATATATATATATATATATATATATATATATATATATGTATATATATATATATATATATATATATATATATATATATATATATATATATATATATATATATTATCATACTATGTCTCGTGTCTGGGAACCAAAGATATAATATGATATATATTAAGGCTGGCAAATATACGCGACCTCTTGAGTTCCAAACTCACCTGTTTGATTTAACATTAAATTTGTTACACTACAAAATATTAATATTCGAACTCTGAGACAGTTAAATTTATAAAATACTGAATATCCAAAGGTCTCGTAAGTACACTCAAAACAAAACTGGGTAGTTTACAGGATATGAGCGGAGTTATTATGAACACTGATGATTGAATAATAATATACTCTTCACAAAAATAAACATATTCTATACAAATTACAAGAGTAATGGTTTTCATATGATTCTTAAGGAAAATTACTCAGTTTTTTAGTTAACTTAAAAGACTTTTGGATATTCAGTGTTTCATATCTTGCTGTCTGGGAGTTATTTAACTGTCTCAGAGTTAAGGCATTATTATTTCCAAGTGCAACAGATTAAATGTAAAAGCAGAGGTGAGTTTGGAACTCGAGAGGTCGTATAGCTTGTCAGCCGTAATATATATCATATTATGTGTTTAGTTCCCAGACACAATACCATCTTATAATATATTTAGTGTGCACAGACACTTGGGATCGACCGAGTCTGTTTTATATTGGAGATAACAGGCCGTGTTTTGATTAAAGATTTTGAATAATACATTGTTAATAGGATTTTGTGTATTGCTAAGATATACTTTTTGTGGGGAGATGTTCAATATTGTTAAATTACAAGATAGCACAATTTAATATTCAAGAGATTTGGAATAACCCAAATGTTCAGGAATTGTCAGAGGCTAATGCAACTGAAGCTCAGTGGCTCTCTATCTTAAAGGCATGTGTTGGCCATGCAATGAGCGGGATAATTAAAGGACAAATCAAGTGTTTAGCTTTAGAAGCGTTGATAAATTCGGAAAGTTGTAGGAAGAGAATATTGTAGCAGCTCGTGAACTGTTGGAGGAAGCTGAGGAAGAAGTTTTAGAAAAGCAAGGACCAGTTGACCAACAAACTGAAGGCATGAAAGCAAATAGGGATGTCGAGGCTGAGATTCGACAAAATGCAGCGAGGGAGAATTTGATCTCAAGTTGAAGATGATGGCAGAAGAGAAAAAAGAAGACTGAGAGATTGCAAGACATGCAAGGAGGATGGAAGAAAAAGAAAGAGAATAAGAAGAAAAAGAGAGGGAACGAGAAGAAAAAGAGAAGGAACGTGAAAAAAAGGAGAAGGAAGAGGCAGGAGAGATTGCACGACACACGCAGGAGATGGAGCTGTTCAACGCCCGTGCACAGTCAACAATACAAACAGACGACCCCTGCAAGACACGAATCCTTGTTTAATGTGTCGGATGCCCATAGGTTAATTCCAAGGTTCACAGAAGAGGCTCCAGATGAGTTCTTCGATCACTTTGAAACAGTCTTATCGACAATGAAATGGCCAGAAGATAATTGGACTATGTTAATGTAGAGTGTATTGATTGGGAAGGGTCGCAGTGAATACATTTCCTTATCGCAGGACCAGAGAAAGAAATATCAGGAAGTAAATAGGAGCATACTTCAAGCGTATCAGATGACCCCTGAATATTATAATGAAAGGTTCTGAAGTTTGAGGAAGGACGAGAAAATTACTTTTCTTGATTACGCTTATAAGGTACGACGATGTTTTAAGAGATACACAGAGGCTGCTAACGTGAGGGAAATGGCTGATTTAGAAAAATTGATAATACTAAAACAGTATCTACGAGAAATTCCTGAACATATTCGAACATATTTGAGAGAGAGGGGTGAAGAAACTTGAGAAAGCCGCTTCGCTGAGTGAAGATTATGTTATTATCAGTTGTAAATCCTCCCCAGGCATGAAGTTTCAACCGTTGTTCCAACCATGTGTCAAGTATTCGCCGAACTATGGAAACCAGTTCAGAAATAACTATGTGAACAAGTTCAATTGTTACAGCGGAAGTAGCACTAGTAATGTTCCTAAGCAGAATGCGATAGTATCACAGCAACAATCATCGAATCATTGTACTTTTAAGTATAGTGAAAGACCTGCAGAAGGTTAATATTGCCTGTTTTAAATGTGGTAAGAGAGGCCAAATCAGTAAGGAATGTAGGTCAAACCAACCAAAAGCAGTCGCCCAAGTGATTAAGGATAATTCGACTTAACAGAGTGTGAAGACGAAGAAACAATTGGTAAAGGTCGAAGAGGAAAATAAACCAGCCAACGTTTACACGACGAACAGGATATTACGCAACACAGGTTGTAACCATAGTGTGGTGGAATGAGGAGTAATCCCGTTGGTGGAACAGCCTTTCACAGGGGACTCAGTTATTTTGAAGGGTGCGAAGGTTACCCCTAGTAGCCGTTTGAAACTGTCATGTGAGTTGGTGACAGGTATTTTTGACTTTGAGGTAAAGGATTCATTGGCTGTCAAAGGAGTAGACGTCCATTGTCTCATTCATATTCCAATTGCCGGATTGAAGATGAAATTTTGCATTTCCATTGGATCTATGACCTCCACACGATACATATATCCCTTTTTTGGGGGATTATTGTTACTTTTGACCTTGACCTTCAGATTATGATCTGGTGTACAAAATTAATTGAGTATTTGATTAGGTAATTATGGGTCTAGGTTTACTAACATGTATAAGCTTCTTCCATCTTATTTTACATAAATTTACCAAAGCCATATAGACGAGTCTTGGAATTAATATCACTATAATTTATGTTTATAATTATATATGCAAGTATGTATGGTGAATTTAAGTGTATCTTAAAATCTCTGCATTTATCAACCCATAATTTCGACCGACTGAAAATATTGGTAATTTCTCAATAAAACTATCCAACCCTCTCTCCCATATTTACCATGTATGTGCGAATATAATTTTAAGGAAAATTTCATAACAGTGACTTCACAAACCTAACAGAAGGGATATCATCGTTACAATGATGCTGCATAGATGAACACATGCATGCAAATCCTTCTCCATTGTCGGACTGGAAATGGATACCAAAAATTTACAATTTAGGGATTTTGATAAAACTGTCTGCAACTAAATGGAGACAAGGTCACAGTTTTTCCTGTTAAAACTTTTGCTTACTGAATTATAATTAAGTAAAATAATCAAGCAGTTATCATTTTCATGAGCGTGTGGGAGGGTTTCCAGAAAACCTTTAAAAAACTTTTTTTTAAATGAAAAATAATGAAACTGTCTTGATGATTCAGGGAATTTAGTTTCTTTTGACGATGATTGTTTTCTCTTTATATTTCACCTAATTTACTTATCTGATATTTTTTCCCCGGGTTAATCATTAGCAAATCGATTTCAGGGAATTGCCTTTCCATTGTAGCTTCTGTCTTGGAAAACAAATTACCAAGATTTTTTTTTCTTTTCCTCGACCAAATTACCTCATTATTTTCCTGTCACTCTTCCATCTATTATTTGGAATGAATTAGCCGAGGAAGGAAAAATAATTTACCCTAAAATGCTGAAAGAGCTGTCTGTCTTCTAGACAAGGAAAAATTATAAGCTTCCAAAAAAAATAACAGAATGCTGATCGATATAAATTCCCTTTACTGGGTTCCACAAGGCACTTGAATGGTTGGAAGGCCTAGGCCTACATATCTGAGGACTGTGAAGTAGGAGAGGATGAATGGAGATGTATTTAATTACAGCTCAGGATAGAGACGATTGGCAAAATCTAACTGAAGACCTATTTGTCATAGGCGTAGGTGGAGATAAAGATAATGATGATGTTGATGATGATATTAACATTAATCGCTGGCACCGTCATTCAGTTAGTTCCATATGCATGTTGCATAAGATTTTTCATAATTCGGATCATTTTTCCCATCCACAGCTTCCTGAGACTGTACCATCCTGTATGTAGTTCTAGGTATGCAGTCAATTCTACTTTGCTTGCATTCTCCATCATAAGGTTCAACACTACACAGCATTCTATACGTTTTATTCCAACTGTGGCCGGTTTGTGGAATGATCTTCCTAACCAGGTAGTTAAATCAGCGGAATATCAGATGTTCAAAGTTACAGTGAATGTTTTCGTGTAGAACAGCTTGTCATAAATCTCTCTTCATTGTTTATTCATGAAATATTTATTTCAACGTTGATATAGTTCTTAAGATATTCTATATTTTTTAATATTACTTCTCATCTATAGTTAATTGTTTCCTTTGTTCACTGGGCTATTTTCCCTGTTGGAGCCCTTGAGTTTATAGCATCCAGCATATCCTACTTGATTTTTAGCTTTACTAGTACTAACAATAATAAATAGCAATATTAGTGAAATGGCCAGTTCCTCTTACAACAATTTTCGATTGTAAATTTACACATTATAACCATATATTTTAATTATTTTAAATCAGTGTATATAGAGCTGACAAATCATGGCCATGGTTGCTCAGGAGCAGGGTTTGTAGCATTACTTGAACTTAGGTTAGTTAGATAAAGTCAAGGTCACAGAAAGAAAGTAATGAAATTTTTTGTTCAAGTAATAATTATCGAAGTACGGGGCATTTATTATGACTTTGATTTATGCCATATCGACGTAGT
>NC_090745.1:71321610-71329110 GCF_036898095.1 Palaemon carinicauda
AATTTTATTCAGACATGGCTAACTTAGGGTTTGTCCTGCCTCTTCCCTTAACCGTTGGTTGTGGTATACCATCAGGTTTTGGGATTTAGTTAGAATCTCAGAGTATTTAGTCTTATGTCAGCGACCTGCCGGCAGGGCGAATGGGTTGTAGGATACCATCATTCCCCAGCTGGCCAGGTGGCCGGCAATGGAGGTTAGCCCTCATTAGCCGCACTTGAAGTTATGGTAGGATACCATCTTCTCCTTGCGACTAAAAGACTGGTCCTATGCCACAGTTCTCTGGGCTGAAGAGTAATTTTCTTTAGCCTAGGATACGTGGCACTGGAACTCTTGTTTCTTCTTTGTTGAGAGGAGGCGGCAGTGCCGTCATCCCCTTAACTGTGTCGGCATTCTCTGGGATGGAGAACTGAGTCTCTCCTGTTCCCTGGGATTCTGCCGATACCGAAACAGAGTTTCTTTTATAGGTGGTTGGACTGACAATTTTTGCCAGTTCCTTTCACACTCGTTACAGGACCCTGTTCCCTACCCCTCTGTCCACTTTTGATGGCTGAGCCATTGTCTTTCTTTAGGCCGGCATCTTGCAACCTTACCTTTGCTGGTAGGTTGCCGGAGCCAGCCAGACTCCCTCTCTAGTCATGTCTTTGGCTGACGGCACAGCATACTGCCACCAACCACATCATATGTCTGTAACTGCCGGCCCAGCCGGCAGCCAAGATGGCCGCCGGCGACCATGATGGCCGCAAGAGGGAAGTCCCTTCTGTTCCCAAGGTTCTTCAGTCTTCCCTTGGACTGCTGCTACAGGTCCTGTTGCCGGGGTACTGCCGGCCAGGCCGGCACAGATAGTGCTGACTCAGTTGGCAGCACGCCGACTGTACTGGTACTGCTGTACTTGCCGGCCTGCAGTGTATCGGCGGTGCCTTGTCGGCAATAGTACTGTAGCTGCATGGAAGCCTGAATGGTACATTCTTCCCTTCTATTAGAACCTTCTTTCTGGAAAAAGGCAGTCAAATTAGACTTTTACATCCTTAATTACTGTATACGTTCACAGAAAGGAGTAGCCTTTTTTCCATGCTCTCTCTCTCTCTCTCTCTCTCTCTCTCTCTAGCTAGCATGCCGGGTATGCAGGCTACATGCCAGCCAAACTACTGTATATATTATGCAGGCAGCCAGTATATCTGCAGTATAGAATATACTGCAGATAGAAAACTACTATATAGTTTATGCTAGTAGTTATTTCCAATATATTATGGATATCCAACACAGGCATTTGCTGAGCCCAATCCTATATTGAATGAATATGATTTCTTTAATATCCTGATTAGAAATCAGTATTAGGATTACCCTACAATATCAAACACTTCAAGGCAGGAGTAATACACTCCTAACGCTTGAAGGGTGGAGCCTTTTTCCTTGAGTCTCCCTGATCAGGAAACTCTATATTCTATTATAGTAGGAAGACTACAGCAAATAGGCTGAGTGGGATATACAAATATGTGTCTTTATTTTCCTAGTCCAGCTGGCTTCATGCTAGATGGACCATACTGTCATATGCTACTATGAAGGCAGCATAATGACTAGACTACAATACATGATGTACAGTAGCCAGTAAATTGCAATATAGACTTAATGCAATTAGAAAACTACAGTACCATGATACAGTAGTATTTCTGACATACCTTGGGTACCCTTGTACGAGCATTCTGCTGGTACCGTTCATATATTGAATGAATAGTTTTCCTCAATATTCTGATCGAGAATCAGTCATCCTGACCCCACAGTATTAACATTATTTTAGGACAGTGATTTGATACTTCTCTACCCCTAATGGTAAGAGTCCTTCTACTTGGAATTACTCTATAGAGAAATCTCCATGTAGTTAATACTGAGGGGAGGCAACAGCATTTGCTCACAGGGGTAAACAAGTGTGTATCTCCTACTATCCCTTTATAGCTTACTATCCTAAGCTACTCTATTGTAAAGGACATTTGCATGTTGATTGTCAAGGAGATAATCCATTGTATACTCATTTGGTTTTCCTTTCTTTACAGGAGGAACACCAGATACCTTGTGCTGCAGTCCTCTGCAAGGCCAAGAGTAAGTATTTTTATGGTCATAATACTTGCAGGTTTCATGCCCCCTGCAATATTATTTCCGGATCCCTACATTGTTGGAACCCACAGGTTTGCAATATATGTCGGACATTAATGTCCGAAGGTTTTGAAAATCCCAAGTCTACAGAGACTAGTGATACAGCTCAATATAAATTACGCAACTGGGTGAGAGGCTTTCAAAAGATCTCTCCGGGATCTTTCCTACCTAATGATGGGATGCGTAAGCTACTATTTTCAGAAGCAAGTCAGGAAACAGTAGTGCCTCAGGAGCTAACTACATCCCCTGACGGCCAGAAAACCTTTGGGATTAAGGGCAAGAAATGCCCCAAGGTAGAAGATGAAAATGTTGCGTCAGAATTTCCTCCGCCTGTGCCGGCTTTAGAGCCATCCATGTCGACATCTTCATCTTCTACCCCTAATTTGGATAATGTTGTACAATTATGTATCCAACTGAAGAATCAGAGAGCTTTCGTTGACAAAACGAAAAGCAGGAAGTAAAACACAAGATAGATCCTCGTAAAGTTTCTCTTGTCGCTTCACAGGGGTCAGTCAAACGACCCATGAATCAAGACCTACCAACATGCTCCATAACCAATCCCTGGAGGTTCGCGGAGCAGATGCCGATTTCAAATGGCAATCTCTGCCTCTCAGAGAAAATAGGTGCTGTTCCTTTGGACAAAATTCAATTTTGGCCCAGCTTTGATGCTTTCCCTAATTGTTGGGTTCGACTGAAGTACGAACCAAAGTCAAGAAGACGAACGGAACCAAATGAGGTCTTGAATCTCGACCATGATAAGGCACAGACTATCCTTTCAGGTAGTCTAAGAAAGGCGATTATTCAGAGTCGAAGGTATTCTCACTGAATAACGGACACCCTTACTTTCTTGCTCCTACTTCACTCTCATTCCCCTTTATAGGGAAGGCATTTATTTTTGTTGCCAAAGCAGTACAGGCGGGTAAGCCATGTCCCACACTCGATGAGTGCAAGCCTTTGTCACCAGCTTTTCTCGGACAGGAAAAGGATGAGAAGGAAGTCCATTTGACATTTACAGCAGGAAAATTAGATAAGGACGTCGCAAGTCGACAATTCAAGGTATGTCTCCCTAAATTGTCTGAGTTGCTCTTGTGTAATGAACAGGAGTCAAAGGAGAGACTTGCAACATCCCTTGAGTACCCCAGACATGCTCATGGTCATAGCCAAAATGCATATGGCTATCTTGGTGAAGGACCTATACGCCTTTATGAAGGCTAGGAGAGCATGTAGAGAGTTTGTGTTTGCTGATGCAACAGTAAAACACGAAACAAGGAAGCTAATATCTTCCAACATCTGGGGTAAAGACCTCTTCCCACACGAGGTCACTAAGGAAGTAATTAAGAACGCCACCATGGAGAACATAGGTCTTCTCCAAAAAATGGGGCATTCCTTCAAAGAGAAAATCTTCTGTGGTTGTGGGTCCTCAACCTAAAAAGAAGATTGGAAATGCTGGAAATATCCGGGCTGCTCAACAACATCCCACTATTCCAGTGACCACGATGCTACAGGCAGATGGTCAAAAGTCTAAGATGATTCGGCTAGGAGGAACTTTCCCTCAGGATCGCAGGACCTTCGATCCTTCAGTCCAAAGCCTATTCAAGATGAGCCATTGATGGGAAACAGAAATGTCTCCACCATCATTTCCTTACCTTCTCCTACAGTTCAAAACTCTCCTGGAGGAGTATACCTGAGAGCTATAGAGCATACAGGTAGTAAGAAAACTTTAGCTCATCGAGTTCCAGGGAAGGCTGCTTCGTGTTCACGAGAAGGACTCAAGATATCAATGAGCCATTCTGAACTTGTCGCCACTCAAAAAGTTCATAAAAAACAGCAAGTTCTGAATGTTAATCCTTCTGAACATATGGACCTTGTTCCAATTAAGGGTGTTCGTAGTCTTGTCAGATCTGAAAGGAGTCCTTCGGAACCTTCCAGTCAACCACCCCCCTTCCTCCTATCTGGAATTCATGTTACAGAGAGTAACATTCATCCTAAGGAAGATACGTGTCGAACTCACAGTTCTAAGTATCTTCAAAGGATTGACGAACTTAGTCACGTCAAATTCAAGCCTAGAAATAGTTCAGGTATTAATATACCTGATCAAGAGGCTAGAGTGGGCAGCACCCGAAGTGTCCGGCCAATGTGCATTCAAAGAGATGACCCCGTTCCTGGGACATCACGAATGCAAGATAGGCTTCTAGAAGTCTCGACTTTCTCCAGCTCAGGGGTTTCGATGTTTAAAAAACCATCGAAGCCCTCAGTCACATCAACTCTCCTCTCCTTTGGAAATATAAAAGGAGCTCGTGAGGTCTGTCAAGAGACTCAGGTATTCAGTCAGAATACCAAAACGCCAACAGGAAAAAGTGCTAAACTTCCCCCAGTTCGCTATAGTGACAGACTTGGTGCTAAGGGCACACCGGAAAGATGCGTTAAGAGCTTGGAGAAAACACGTATCAAACGCTTGAAGAGATAAAAAAAGACTGAGATCGGTCCCTCTTTAATCGCTTCTCTAACAGAAATTAGAGCACTAACTCCAAAGACTCTGCTGGTCCTTTCATGGGTGGGGAAGCCCCCTCCACACAGATCAGGCTCCCTACGACTGATCTGGGACACCGAAGCGATAATAAGACGTCACATTCGAACGTCTTTTTCGGTCTTGGTGAAGTTACCCATCCCTCTCTTAAAGGGACGGCACCTACCAGCAGTTCATTTACAACTGATCCACGATGTGACGGTGGATACTCTATTTCGATACAAACCGATAGAGTTGGAATGGTCCATGGGCGCAGACATATTCCCTCCCACATGGGAACAAGTCCCGGAACTGCAATTCGACCTCTTCATCACGAGCGTCTTCAAGAAACTACCTCGCTATATAGCCCCATAAGAGGATCCTCTAGTGGGGCTGATAGACTAGATGAGGCTGGTCCTAGCTCTGACCCTAGGTATATTTCCGAAGATACAGAAATTAACTGCCTTCGTTTTTTCACAGAGAACCCAAACCCTTCATTTCATGATTTTCTCGCTCTAGCGGTTAGAAAAAGGTTTGGGATCTCAAAAGGCAATATAGAATTCTTAGAAGAATACAAGGCCAAGTCAACTAGAAGACAATATGAGTCTTCCTGGAAAAAGTGGGCTGCGTTTGTCAAAGCAAAAGGATCGAAAGAAATTTCAATGAACTTCTGTCTGTCCTTCTTTGTCCACCTTCATAGCCAAGGTCTGGCGGCCAATACGATAAATACGTGCAAGTCAGCCTTGACTAGGCCTCTCCTATATGCCTTTCAAGTAGATATGGCGAATGAAATCTTTAATAAGATTCCGAAGGCATGTGCTAGGCTTAAGCCCGCGGTACCACCAAAGCCCATCTCTTGGTCTTTGGACAAGGTCTTACATTATGCCTCATCTGTGAACAATGAAGATTGTTCTCTTGAGGATCTAACACAAAAGGTTATTTTTCTGTTCGCTATTGCCTCCGGGGCTAGAGTTAGTGAAATAGCGGCCCTGTCCAGAGATGAGGGTCACATTCAGTTCACGGAAGTGGGAGAACTGAATCTATTTCCTGATCAATCCTCTCTCGCTAAAAACGAGCTACCCACTAAGAGGTGGGGTCCTTGGAGAATCTGCCCTCTGAAGGAAGATGTCTCTCTATGTCCTGTAGAGTGTCTAAAGGTCTATCTTCGTAGAACTTCAGACTTCAGGGGAGGAAAGCTCTTTAAAGGAGAAACTTCTGGATCAAATTTATCCCTAAAACAACTAGGGGCGAAGCTCACCTAATTTATTCGTAGAGCGGATCCGGACAATACTCCCGCAGGTCATGATCCGAGAAAGATTGCTTCATCACTGAACTTCTTTCAGTATATGGACTTTGAGTGCCTTCGTTCATACACTGGATGGAAATCATCCAGAGTGTTTTACAAACACTATGCAAAACAAGTGCATGAACTGAAACACTTCGTAGTGGCAGCAGGTAGTGTATTAAAACCTGCCCCCTAATTACTGTAGTAAACAGTTTTTGGTTTGGGACCTCACATGTCCTCGCACATGTAACGGATGAGAATCATCCAGAGTGTTCTACATACACTATGCTAGACAAATCCATGATCTGAAGCAATATGTGGTGACGCCAGGTAGAATATTTAACCTGCCGTCTAATTCTACGATGAACAGCTAATTGACTGGGACTGTCAATTAAAGGGAGAAGAGGTCACCCTTATTAGGTGTGACTTCTTTTAATTAAGTGTTACCATGATAACACTGGCTCTGTTCAAAATCCCAGGTGTGGAATTATACAGATAGCACTGGTGCCGGTGTATGAAGTACATAGTGCAGATAGAAGTAACCAATACAGGAATTATGAAGACAAATTGTTTTATAATTTTCTTCAGTCTGAGAGTGGCACTCATCATTTCTTCCTTCAAGAAGGAAATATAGTCTCTGTACTTGTTATAGGTATAATCCCATTGTCATGCTACATTCGTTTTACTGAACATCTTTTAGTCATTTATTAGTAATAAATGTCTATTAGAATGTAGTGCGTCCACCTTCGCCAGACAATTATATGTATATATGCCAGAGTTCTTCAACTTACCAAAGTAAGTATCCCTCATATATTTGTATGCATCAAATAATAGATATAAGAGACACTGATGTTATTTTAGCAAATATACAACTATGAGACTATTTGTATATTCAGTGTGTACTTATGTTTGGTCATACAGTAATATGTATGTTAACCTCAAGATCCCTTTTTTACTGTCTAGAATGACTCTTCCCTGTAGGAGGCAGGAAACACTAACATTGGTTATGATTAGTGATGGTGACGAATAACGGTAACGTCCCTTGTCTCATGTGGTCCCCATGACCATAGAAAAGGTTGCTATAAGGTTAAGGCACTGATTAAAAATCCACAGATACACTAATGCTCTGGTATGCTTCCATCACGACGACATGGCTTGAGCCCAAAAAACGGATTTTGAGCGAAGCGAAAAATCTATTTTTGGGTGAGATGGCCATGTCGTCCTGATGGACCCACCCATCTCTTCTAAAATAAAAGATCTTCACAGTATCCCTCCCGTGGTACTGTATCTTTAACACCACGCTCAATGCTACAAGGAATGCCCGCCGTCGTGGGAATGGCGCTGTTGTATTCCCAATAGTATTATGAGAGCGGGGAGAGCCTTTGGACGGCTCCCTTTTGCCACATCCTCCTCTAAGCCAAAACGCTGTTTGGGGGTGCAGATTGCTATGGAGGCGTGTCAAGAATGCGTCCGCTGATATTATGCAATATCCTTTGGAGAAATTTTGAGGATATTCACGCCAAGAGTCAGAATTCTGGATACCTAAAGGTAATATTCTCTG
>NC_090745.1:71334110-71379110 GCF_036898095.1 Palaemon carinicauda
TGCTTGGTTTTCTTGTCCAATATTGAGAGAGAGAGAGAGAGAGAGAGAGAGAGAGAGAGAGAGAGAGAGAGAGAGAGCTTATTTAGGTAGGATACTTTCATACATAATTCCTCATCGATTGAGATATGTTTTTTAATGAAAATGTGATATATATCTGTTGAAATTCATTGACTTGAGTAAATCGTGCCAGATTTCACCCAAAACATATGAACAATTTAGTATTCTATTTGTTATTTTTGATCGAACTAATTTATAACCTACAAAAAAAAAAAAAATTCTAACTTGGTTGCACCAAAATAATGGTCATACTGTATATATGAAAAATACAGTGAATAAGCACTTAACAAAAATTTCAGTATTTCAGCTGACAATGTCTGAAAAACTTCCAATGTTGAAAATCCATGATTCAAGAAATCATATATCACTCTCATTCAATAATAATCATATAATTAATACACCGTACAGATTGTCTTTGCCCAAAGAGAAATCAAATATTCAAGATTTAAATTATATTTCCTGGTGAGAAATATCGTGAAGTTAAGAAAAAATTTTAGCATCTATTAAGTGCACGCTTTCTGTTTTTAAAAATCAAAAAGCTCCCTGACCCCCATTGCCCATGATTATTAGATAACGAACTAAACAACTAACCTTCAATAACAGTTACGTTTCTCATCATAATTACCAACTACGGGAATCTCATTTATGAAACTGAGACTACCGCAGGTTACTTTCTCAACAACAGAATTAAAAAAAAAGGTTGCATGATAAACATCCTAAAGAATATTATATTGTGGCTACCTAATAGCTCATGAATTTGTTATCATGTATTGAGTACTATCACACCATGTTATAAAGTATCGATTCGCTATCACATTATCGTAGTTGTATTCGAAGATTTATGAGTTCCATTATTCTTTTCATGTCAAACCTGAATCTCTTATATGACCACCATGCCAAGTTAAATTTTTCGACACAAACTTTTGCATCTTTTGAAAAGAACATTATGGAAAATCTTAAACATGCTATTCAAATTGAGTATATATTCTGATATTTTGAAAACCAGGGTTTACTATAGCTTTAAGAAAGCATATGACATTTTTGAGAGATAACCAAAGCATTTACTATTTTCTTTATTTTAAAAAATAACTAGATAATATCCACTGAATTTGTAACATAACTGGAATTTACCATAAAAAAAATTATCAGCTTGAGCAAATACAACGTTTGGCTTGTTATTCTAAACAGAGAAGATGGATAATGATTTGATATACGCAAGTAAATTTGAGAATTTTTTTTTTTTTTATAAAAAGTTTCCTTACTGGTTAAGCAAAAAACTAGAAGGTTATTTCCTGACGAAGGCATACGAATGAAGTTATAAATTAAATTGAACTCAACACACTATTTTAGCTATACACGTCATTTGAATTTTTTTTTTTTCACCGTAAAGTAATTCTAAGAAGTCTTCATATTTATATGACATAACATTTGCAGTATAGTTGAGATTTGCACCTGGAAATAAAGAGAGTGTTTATTTGGAATTTGATCCAACCTTCAGTTTGAAGTTAAATATATATATATATATATATATATATATATATATATATATATATATATATATATATATATATATATATATATATATATATATATACGTATGTATGTATGTATGTATGTATGTATATTCTTACGAAGCTTGTCTTCATGAGAATAGAATAATTTATTGGCGTATTTAATTTGTATATTTAAGAGATGTATAACCAGCTCATAAGGTGAGTTCCACTCATGTAGGATTTAGTAAATGTATGCCAATTATATGAGACTGTCGTCATTTCTTTAGTTGTAATTTCAATCAGTTCTGTATATGTAAATTTACGGTATTTTGAAGAATTAAGTTTTAATTTCACATAGTTTTGTTATGAAGTCTTATGTAATCTTGTTAAAAAGTATGTATAATAAACATGAGGTGTGCTGTATGACAACCCCTAGGGATTGCATAATTTTTCCACGTGGTTGGAAGTTTATTTAAATATTGTGAGAAGGAGGTGGGTGGAGTTAGCCGAGAGAGTTGCCTCGCCATGCGACGATAGTACCTTACTTCACTACTCTCAAGTTAGCAGCCTTACATCGGGAGATCCTAGCAATGCATAGGAACCAGAGATCCAGTCTGACATTTGAAAAGTCCAACGACCGATAGTCCTCTCATCAGCCTCTATCCACCCACGTAGTATTTTCCTCTTCAGCGAATATACATTAATGCTTGATAAAAAAGTGTTGATATTTTGTATTTGATTAGGAGTGAAGTGAAGTGAGTATTATAAGTAAATTTATATTGCAAAGTTTTGTGACTGGCCCTGTGTTATTAGGTTAAACTGTGAAGTGGATTTATTTTTGCTTAACTGTTCAGTAACATTGTGTGAGCTGTAAGGACGTGAAAGTAACAGTTAAGTATATCTAATAATTCTGATTCCCTTTTTATAGGTGTTACAGTGTTATTTATTCATTAATTGTCAAATTTGAATATTTTCATAAATTAATTTCTAGTGAAACAAGTGATTGTATAAGTTTTTTGGAGTATCATTTTGTTTTAGTAGAAGGTTTAGTTCAGATTTGATAATTCGATTGATTTACTTTTGGTGTTAATTTTTTAAATTGTTATTTTTTATAGAATGTATATATTTTTGTATAGTGTGTATTATTTCGATTACCAATACCCATTTCAGTGCTTTTCTCGTATCCCCTTACCAAGAGCTGAAGTAAGAGGTTGGTTTTAGAATAGTTCCCGTTAAAAGTAATGTAATTACCCAGTTAGATTTTGAGAGTAAAGTAAAGAGATCTTAAGATATTCAGTGTTCATATATATTAACATCTGGGAGTTGAGTATTATTCTCAAAGCTCGTAGGCTTTCTCTTGTGTATAAGATTATGTAATATGAACCAGGTGAGTTTTGGAGCTCAGGAATTCACATAATTCGCTAGTCGTAGCAATATATAAGAATTGCGTATTTTCTCACAAACATGACGCAATACCTCATGAAAATATAAGAAAATTACATAAGCCCTTGTTCATACCTTGTAGGGTTATATAACACTTATACAGTTACATAAGACTTCATAAGAAAGTATCTGAAATAAAAAGTTAAGTCTTAAAGTAACGTAAATTTACACATACTGACTTGAGTGAAAAATACTGCAAGATTAACAACAAAAGTCTAACATAATTTACATACCAAATATATACCTACAGGAGAGGAACTTACATTATGAGCTGGCTATTCACCTCTTGAATGCAAAAATGAAATACATAAATAAAATACAAGAATAAATTATTTTCCAGGTCCGAATCCGTTGATTCAGCCCGAGATAAATAATCTGCAGCTCTGTTATCTTTACCTGATATATGCTTTACATTAATACAATAATACGGTTGCAAACATAATGACCGCCTAGTTAACCGTTTATTCTTTTTTTATCTTCTTAACAAAAGTTAAAGGATTATGATCTGGATATACTGTAAACTCTGAATTCTGTGGTCGAATCACATAGACCTTAAACTTGTTTATCGCTACGACTAACGCTAGTAGTTCTTTTCCTCTTTCGAATCTGCTAGCTGATGTTTCTTCAGCTTTGACAACATAAAACATAGAGGGTAAAGAATTCCTTCCTCGTCTTCTTGCAATAAGACAGCTCCAATCCCATTATCCGACGCATCCACTTGGATAAGGAATTTCTTATTGAAATCAGGTGCTCGCAATATCAGTTGAAAAGTTGATATGGCCTTTATCCTGTTGAAGGATTCCTGTCACTCGTTGGTCAATACAAATTTTTTCTTGGCGCTAGTCAAATTCATCAACCGAAAAGTTTGCGCAAAAACGTCGGTAGAATCCTGCCATCCCTAGAAAATGTTGTGATTGCTTCCTTTTTGTGGAGGGGGGGATGCTTTCCTCATTCCTTCGATGTTAGCAGCTCCCGAGGTAATTAGTCCTCTTCCTATTTTAAACCTCAAGTACTGAACTGTTGCCTTTCCAAATTCGCTCTTCTCCAGGTTAATCGTCGGGTATGCTCCTCACAGCTTTTGAAATACCTTCTTCAGGATTCAGAGATGTTCTTCTCAGGTCGATGAATATAACACAATATCGTCGAGCTATACACCTACTCCTTCTATCTATCCTAGAAGGTTAACTATCACACGTTGAAAAATAGCGGTGGCGTTCATTAGACCAAATGGCATGACAGTGTATTGATATACCCCAAACGGGCTTATAAAAGCTAATAACATTTTTGCATTGTCATCCAAAGGATTTGATGATGGCCTTTTAACAAGTCAGTCTTGGAGACAAACCTCGCTTGTCCGATATTGTCAAGTAGTTGGTTGATAGGCGGCATTGGATAGTTATTGGCCATACTGATCGAATTTATCTTTCGGTAGTCCATACACATCCTAAAAAGATACGTCCGTTTTATTTAACGGGCAAGAATGGAAAACTGTAAGAGCTATAACGTTGTTCGGCTAATTAATTTTGTAATATATAGGCTACTTCTTTTCTCATGATTTCTCGGTGATATGGCGACAGTTGATAGGAGCGTTGTTCAAATGGTCTTTTCGTTGTTTTGAGGTGTATCTCATGCTTTGTCAGGCTGGTTCGTTTCAGGGCGTCCGAAAAAATTTCGGGGAAAGTTCTAATTAATGGGGCTAATTCCTCTGGCTGCTCCTGGTTCTAATGAGTAGAATTCTCTTCTAAGTTCTGAATTATAGACGAATTACTCACTTTGCTTGCCGGCCCTACCTAATATCTGTCGTTGTCTTCTGTGGATGGTAGGGTTCGCGCCATACACACCTGTGAAGCTTCGGTCTCGTTTTCGCTTAAGTAGGTTTTCAGTAGGTTAACGTGTACTTTCCTTTGACTTTTCCTTCTTCCTGGGGTTTCGATAATGTAGGTTAGGTCACTGATCATCTCCAAATATTCAATAGTGCTTGGAACTTGTTGGTGAGTGGGAATCTTATCAGCAAGACAACCAAAAACTCTTTTCCTACTAAAAACTGCCTGTCCTAACTTTTCATATCGAACCTTTTCTTCATTTTTTCTTGACCCGTCTGAAGGTTTTCTAGGAAAACTTTCCTTATCTTACCAATCCTTTCCTCAAATTCTTGACGTATTCTTCATCAATTTCCTTTCGGTCCTTCCATTTTTCTACTAATATTTTAATCGGTCCTTGTACTTCTCGTCAAAATACCATCCCATTTGGGCTGCATCCTATGGTTTCTTGATAAGCACTACGTACTTCATATAACATCTACAGTAGTCCGATATCTCATTCATTCCCTGTTTCATTGCAGAACTTCGTTAACATAATTTTCAAAGTTTGATGAAACCTCTGTAATGCACCTTGAATCTCGGATGATAAGCAGTTGATAGTTGTTGTTTCACATCCAACAGTTTCATTACATCCTGAAACAGTTTTGACGTGAGATTCGTTCCTCGGTCACTTTGAGCGATCTTCGGAATACTAAACTTGGTAAAAAAGTCTAGTAACTTCTTGACGATTATTTTGACACTGATGTTCCTGACAGGTATCTCGTCACTTGACACGCCGAGGTTAATATATATTTGTGACATTTTTTTTCGTTTCTGATAATGGTCCCACAATGTCGATCATTATCTTGCTGAAGGTTTCTCCTTGTACTTCTATCAGGTGTTGGGGAGCTTTCTTAATGTACTTGTTTGACTTTAAAGCCATCTGACATACGTGACATGCTGGGCAAAACTGGCTCAGGTCCTTATGCACGCCAGGCCAGTAAAATGGTTTCATAAACTTCTCCGCTGCCATCCTTATCCCCATATGTCCTGTCTCGTGTGCTACGGGGGATCACCTGTCTTCCCAACGGTTTTGGAATCAACATTTGATGGTATATCCCCAATTTGGCTTTCCCAGGGATATCGGTGGGTCTATGCTTCCTAATAAGTAAGCTCTCCTTAAGATAGTAACAGGTCGGACACTGCTGTGCCTCTGTCTCGTCCACCACGTGGTACAATATATCTGATGACGTTGTATCCTTCCGTTGTAATCCTATCAGCCTTTTCCTACTCACTTGTTCTACTTCTAACACTGTGTTTTCGATTTCTTCTAGTCCATTTCTTCTTTGCCTTCTTTTCCACTCGTCTGTCGTTCCTCTCCTCAAGGGCTTATTCAGGATTTTTCATCTTGTGTCCTGCCAAAGGAATCCTCTTCTCTGGGAAACATAGCCTTCGATTTCTTTTTCTACTTTTCCAGCCACTTTCTCCGTTATACTACTAGTCATCACACAGCTAGGAAACATATGGGTAGTCCTTCTCGAGTTCAGTAGCAGGAATACATTGCAATGGTTTGTCCGTTACAATGGGAAAAGGCACAAATGGCAGTCCCCCAACCTCATTACCCTGCAGGACTTCCAATTCTTCAAGCACCAATGAATCCTTTACCGCAAAATCAAAATTATATGTCACCAACTCGCATGACAGTTTCAAACGGCACATAGGGTAACCTCCTCACCTCCTATACCCTTTAAAACAACTGAATCTCCTGTGAGAGATTAATTCACCAACTGGTGTACTCCTCGTATCACCAAATTATGGTTGCAACCTGTGTCATGCAATATCTTGACCAGGGTTCGCTCACTCCAGTCTATTGTTGGTATCATACCTTCATAAATATATGGCTTAAAGGAAGTCACACTGTTTGGGTTTTCCCTGTTTGTCATGTAAACGTTGTCTGGTTTATTTCCCTCTTCGTCCTTTCCTGATTGTTTCCTCGTCTTCGCATTCTTTGAAGTCGAATTATCCTCAATCACTTGGGCGACTGTTTGCGGCTGGTTTGACCAACATTCCTTACTGCTAAAGCAGCAGGGCTTCTCTTGCCACACTTAAAACAGATAATATTAACCTCCTGCAAGACTTTCACGATACTTCAAGGAGGACGATTTGACGCTCTTTTTGTGGTACTATTACATTCTACTTAGGGACAGCACCAGTGCTACTTCCGCTGTAACTATTGAACTTCTTCACATAGTTATTACTAAACTGGTTACCATGGTTCTGCGAATACTTGACACCTGGTTGTAATGACTGTTGAAATTTCATACCCAAGGAGGGTTTATGACATAATATTATAATATTCACTCAGCGAAGCAGCTTTATCAAGTTTTTCACCTCTCTCTATCAAGTATGTTCGAATATGTTCAGGAATTCCTCGTAGATACTATAAATTCTTCTAAATCAGTCATCTCCCTCACGTTAGCAGACTCTGTCTATTTCTTAAAACATCTTTGTACCTTATAAGTGCAATCCTGGAAATTGATTTTCTCAGCCCTCCTCAAACTTCAGAACCTTTCATTATAATATTCATGGGTCATCTGATACGCTTTCAGCATGCTCCTCATTATTTCTTGATACTTCTTTATCTGGTCCTGCAATAAAGAAAGGTATGCATTGCAATCTTTTCCAATCAATATAATCTGCAATAACACAGTCCATTTATCTTAGGGACATAGCACCGTCGATGCTACCGTTTCAAAATGATCGAAGAATTCGTCAGGTGCCTCTTCTGTGAACTTTGAAATTAACCTCTGACCATTCGTCACATAAAACCCGGGATCATGCATAGCAAGGTCGCCTCTGTCTGCGACCGTGCACGAGCTCTCAACAGTTCCAACTCCCTCTAATGCCTTGCTTCTACTATCTCTTTATCTTCTCGTCTTGCTTCCATTTCCTTGGCATGTTTTATAATTTCTTTGACTTCCTCTGCCTCTCTTTCCCTCGCACATCGTACTTCTTCCCTCTCTTTTTTTTTGTCGCCTTGCTTCCATTTCCTTTGCACGTTGTGCTTCTTCTGCCTCTCTTTCCCTCACACGTAGTGCTTATTCTTTCTCTTTTGCCATCATCTTCAACTTAATCAAATTCTCCTCCTCTGCAATTCATCAAATCTTAGCCTCTACATGCCTTTCTGCTTTCATGTCTTTAGTTTGTAGATCAACTTGTCCTTTCTTCGCTATAAATTCTTCTTCAGCTTCCTTCCAACAGTTCGCGAACTGCAACAATATCTTTATCCGACAATTGATTTGGGCATTAATCATTCCACTTGTTGCCTGATCACCAAATGCCATCAAAATAGAGAGCCACTGAGCTTTAGTTACAGTAGCTTGTGACAATATCAGAACCTTTAGGTTTATCAAAAGCCGTTGGATAATAAACTGCGCCATCTTGTACTTTTACAACAAAAACTAAAAAAAAGAAAATACCTTTCCAAAAAATAAATCTTAATATGCAGAATCCTATTAACACTAAATTGTTCAAACCTTTAAATAAAACACGGCCCTATTATCACCAATATATAAAACAGACTCGCTCGATCCCAAGGGTCTGGGCACCAAAATAATTTTATATGTTAGTTCCAGGGTCTGGGAACCAAAAAATATATATTATATATTACGACTGGCAAGCTACACAACCTCTTGAGTTCCAAACTCACCTGTTTGTCTTAACATATATCTGTTATATTTGAGTAACAACCAACTCTGAGCAGGTTACAGAACTCCCAGATGGCAATACATAAAACACTGAATATCCAAAGGTCTCTTAAGTACACTCAAAACAAAACTGGGTAATTATCATCAAGAACTATTCAAACAACCTCTTACTTTGATTTTTTATCAGGGATACGAGTGAGTACTGAAATAAACACTGGTGATTGAAATAGTAGGCTCTTAACAAAAATAAATATATTCTATAAAAATTACAAAACCTTGAAAGAATAAACATCCAAAAACAGATCCCTCGATATATCAAGTCTGAACAAAACTTAGACTAACACATAGGAAATTAATACTTAGGAAAATTATATAATCACTTGTTTCACAGGGAATTAAATTTTACACCAATATTTAATCTTGATAATTAATGAAAATAGTTAACCTTTAATACATAAAGTAACTGATAAACTTATGAGGTTAGCTCACAGAAAGTTGAACAGATAGTGATACAAATATACTTCACGTTTTTGCACAAACCTTTCAGGGCCTGCTACACCACAGCACAATATATTTAAAATCACTTACGAAGTTGTAGTATCATTTTAATACACTACACACGATATATGTTGGGCACATTACTTAATCACTTTGGAGAGGATGCACAATTGAGGCTCTTGAGAGAGGAGGAAGAATTTTGGCTCTTTTACAGGACAGGCTGTTTCTCTTCTGCCCTACACATCCCTAGGGGCACATATCTATTGACTTTATTACTTCTAGATTATTCAAGGTCAGAGATCTGGAAGCTTGGGGGCTGGCTTAGAGAACTCCAGAGTGTCCAACTATCTCTATCAGACACCACCCACACACCAGCGAGACGACTCTCTCTCAGCTAACTACGCCCACCTTATACTAGAGTTTTCGAGAACCTTCCAAAACACGAGGCAAATATAATAGTTGCGTATTTTCTCACAAACATGACGCAATACCTCGTGGAAATATGAAAAAATTACATAAGCCCTCGTTCATACCTTGTAGGGTCATATAACCCTCTTAAACAGTTTACGTAAGACATAACAAAATACGTGAAATAAAAAGTGTATTCTTAAAATAACGTAAATTTACTTATAATGACCTGAATGAATACATTGAAGTTAATGACGAAAGTCTTACGTAATTTACATACAAACCTGATACCTACATGAGAGGAACTCACCTTGTGAGTTGGCTATTCACCTCTTAGATACACAAATAAAATACAGAAGTAAAATATATGAAAAAATTATTTACTCTACACTAGACCAGCTTCGTAAGAATACATATATGTATGTGTATATATATATATATATATATATATATATATATATATATATATATATATATATATATATATATATACATATATATATATATATATATATATATATATATATATATATATATATATATATGTATATATATATATATGTATGTATATATATATATATATATATATATATATATATATATATATATATATATATATATATATATGTATATATATATATATGTGTGTGTGTGTGTGTGTGTATATATATATGTATATATATATATATATATATATATATATATATATATAAATATATCTATATATATATATATTATCTATATCTATATATATATATATATATATATATATATATATATATATATATATGGAATATCGTGCGTCCAAATAAAATCGTGTGACTACAAAGGTATCAGGGACTCCTTTTCATATTTAGCGTTAAGAGAAAAAAAGAACAATCATCAGTCCAAATAGCAGAATGAGACACCAACTTTACAACTGAACTAGATATAAGTGAAATACTTTGGAAAGTTCTTTGGACTGCAAAAAGTATGCTCATAGATTAAAAGTACCGTCGGTCAATGCAAATAAAACCAAGTTAAGAAAGACTATCTTGTTTTGAGGTTACACTGTGTTCTACATAAATAGAAATTGTAAAGAGATATTAATAGAAAGGCTAAAATGGAAATAGACAGCCAAAGAAAACCTCAAACAATTAACATTTTTTTTCACAATGAAAAGAGAGTGAAGGAATCCTCCCTGGGGAAAGGTGTGTTTAGCCTAAAAAAAGTAAAATGTGGCTTACGAAAAAAATACCCCAAAAGAGCGTATGGTTACACCAGTGACGAAAAGTTACTGCATGTATTTAGGAAGCAATATAATTTTGAATAAAAAAGAGAAAATGCAGGGTAACTAAAGCTAATTTTTTAAGGCAGTATTGTCAAGGAAACATAATGGTTCGGGAAAAGGAATAAATAGTGACATAGACAGAAATTTGATCAAAAAGAAAAAAAAATTCCACTTAAGAACTAAAGACCAGTTAAGTCCTTTCCAAAACTGTTGTAAGATAAAAGCTCAAATTCATGATTAGGTTTCTCTTTGGAAACCATGCCTGATACAGTTCTAGAATATATTTCTAAATTCATATGATCACTTACCAAATGTAATATGTCCGAAGTCTTTATATAGTCATGGTTGTAAACATCCAAATCAATACTTCCCATAGCAGTCCAATGCAAATTCTGCCAGTCCACTGAACAGTCCGTTTAAATGAATCTGGGACTTTAGGGGGTGAAGGTGAAGATGGGAAATTAAGTTAAAGAACTAAGGTTTATATAATTAGGAAAAAATGCAAATTACATTTAAAATTTTGGATTTGCTCCAACACGAATACAAACCATTTCCTATGTATCAATGCCAACTGGCAGGCAAAAATCCCGGAATTGCTATGGCCGGATATAAAGTGTGAAGCGTAGCATCCTAGACATTTTGTGAACCATGGTTGAAAGTACCGTCAGGTTCCCGCCCAAAGTACCTAAGCCAATTATCTAGGAATCAGTCTCTCTCTAGATCAGTGGTGCTTACCAGCATCAATGTCTGTCCAGCTCAATGGGGTTACAATCCCTATCCCCAAGGGAGAGAAAGATGAGATGAAAGAAGGTCAGTCACTCTCAATCTCCTCCTAGACTTATATTGTAACCAACATTTAGACATGATACTTTTAGTCCCACAAGGGATATAAGGTCATCACATGACTTGCTGAGCAGCAATCACAGGTCCTATTGAAAATGTGTTAAAGGCTATATGAGTGCATTCCTGCAAATATTGAGCAGTAAAGGTAGTCTGACACTTCCATACTTTAGCATCTAGCAACTGAGCCACTGAGATATTTTTCTTGAAAGCAAGAGTGGCACTTACTTCTCTGATCACGTTGGCTTGCACCCTCACTTAGTCTAATATAGGCACTTACTTCTCTGATCACGTTGGCTTGCACCCTCACTTAGTCTAATATATTGGGGGAACTAGGGCTTAAAGCTTTCCTAATAGTCTCGTGTACCTAAAATGAGAATGTGTTGGTGACTCTCTGCTTTGCCCTGACATTAATTATTAATAAGTTTTGCAACCAAGATCTGGCCAATTACTTTCTCTTAAGATATTGCTTAAGTACCCCCATAGGACACAAAAGGGACATATCTGGGTCATTGGTTACTTCCCAAAGAGAAGGAACTGCAAACGATGTAAACCACCTGAAATCAGCGATTGACAGATTTTGAGTTTAAGCTACAGATTCTAGAACAAAGGATTAAAAGACCTGACTTCAGTGCTCTGAGTGAGAGAATGAGTAAGAGAGCCTTTGACGTTTGCCTGTGTGTCTTGTTGAAGCTAACATGAGAAGAAAGACAGTCTTGAGAGTAAAATCCCTGATAGAACTAGTGTCAAGGGCTCATAAGGTGCTCTCTATAAGGCCCTTAGAGCTTTGGTTACATCCCAAGCTGGAGGTCAGATCTCATATGGAGGGTAGGCTTGTTACATGTTTTTAACAGGCATGGATATATCCCAAAAAGATGAATTATCCATTCCCCTCCGTTTCAGCATCTAGCTCAGGCCTGAACAATAATCTTTCACCATTCATACTGAGAGAAGCTTTTCTCTTCGAAGGTACGCTAAAAAGTTTTCTGTAAGTAAAATAGAACTACGAGAGAAGTACCCCATCCATGTCACCAACCACAGAAAATAGCCAATTTTATCTGGTACACATCTCTAAAGGACTTTTTGAGGTATTTGGACGTGACTTGCACTTCTTTTAGCAAAGAGCCTGTCTATTGGAGGAGGTGCCTGATAACCTCACTCCATGAAAAACTAAAGAGTTCACCAAGCTATACAACCTCTGCAGGTAGGGCTGATAAAGTAGGTTGTGTCAATGGAAAATTTTATCAGAGTTTTTACTAGCAGAAGCAGAAAGTTTAGGTACAATTATGCTTGCAGCCATTTCAGGGCTATCAGTGTTTCTTCAGCTTGTGGTCTGCCAGTACCTTGCTCAAAACCCTGTGAAGAAGGGGGTGCAATGACCATTTTGAACGAACAATCTGATCCCGGCAACTAAACTTGTCCACTAGGTTTTTTCCAGAAATGAACTGGGCTGAAATAAGTATAACATTTCAAACTGCCCAACTGGTTTCGAGACAGCTAGCTGACATAAAAACGGTTATACTGTACTGCCTTTGTTGGCATTTGCCATTACGGTGGTATTGTTGATCATCAGTGTGAGTGGCTTGTTAGCAGTAGCTGGAAATGTTGTAGGGTTAGATAGGCTGCCTTTAGCTCCAACACATTAATGGGAAGACACTTGTCTATTATGAACCACAGCTCCGATATCAGAGGTCTTTAAGATGGAATCGACCTCCCTCTTCTTGACGCATCTGTGAAAAAAGGGCGGGGGTCACTATAAGGGAAACCCATCATCACTCAGCTACCAGGGATGATTGGATATGGTGTCAAGCTCGACTGGAACCAGAGTTTGTATGGAATTTATGGCTTGTGACCAGTACCTTTTTAGACACCACTCCAACTATCCCAGATAGAGTTGACCATGTGGACAATCTTTTCTAGCGAGGTTTTGTGACCTAGGAGCTGTAAGCATTGCTACGGGGTTTATGTCCATGCGCAATTTTATCATTCTTTGCTTGAAAGAAAGGTTGGACTTCTCCCGATTTGTCATAATCCATAAATCACGACAAAATGAGATGAGCTTGTCCTAATAGTGATAAAACCGGGACTCCAAGTCTTCTAGCACTAGCTAGTCATCCTATTACCTGACCAGACACATGCCATTGGCCTTAGCCCATTCTGACAGCAACGTAAATACGTAAGTGAATACGTTTGAGTTGTGGATATTTCGAAGCATTGTACTCTGAATTGAAACACTTCACTCTCTAGGACGAAGCCTAGGAATTTCCTTGTGGAACAATTCACTGGGATCTGAAAGTAAGTATCCTTGAGGCTGAAAAAGATCATGAAAATATTTTGCCTTAAGGCCTTTTTGACTGTGCTGGGCATTTCCATCCTGAGCTGATTCTTCTGATGGACAAACTCATATGTCTCTGACAGATCTATCACTAGCTTCCACTCTCCTGAGGATTTTCTGATGATAAACAGGTGGTTGAAAATGACGAGAAAGTTGTCTCTAATCTCCTCCTGGGTGCCCTTTTGCAACATAATCTAAACCTTCGACCATGGTGCACAGTCTTTCTCTTCTACCTATCGATTGAAGGACCAGGTCATTGGAGCTTCAATGAGGAGAGGGGTAGAGCTGCTGTTTTTCTAGTGAAGCAGGAGAATCTCCTGACCTTGAAGTTTACTTACTTGTTAATTTGTCACCACCCTTCTCTGACTTGCCTCAGGAAGAGGCCAACGGGAAGCACTGTTTTGCAGAGTACGAGGGCTCGAAGGGTTTAATGTAGTCGACTTACCCGACCTCAAGGACAAGCCTGGGAAGGAGGAATCTCCTTTCATCACTAGGAGGGTGACCACTCCCTACATTCCTCACAAGGGGACCCCATGCCGACACCTCACCATACCGAAGGACGTACAAGAACACCTTTTAGAAAGCCAAGTTTTGTAGATGCTAATAGTATGTCAATGTTTGCCGGCACCAAGAATCAAAATGGCGGAATGGCAAAAGAGGCAGAGCTTTGTCGCAGCCAACCACTAATTTTTGTTTACGGCTGAAATCTTGTAATAAGTTTTTAACTACAGAGATCCAGCTGCACTCAAATCAATTCTTATATTAAAGGACAAAGATTTATATCCCTGCAGGAACAACCTATTATTCACAACCACACCAAGCAAACATGATATAATATTTACTGATAGATGATAATACCTTCTAAATGTGGTAGTAAATCAAGGATTCGAAATGATAATATTCTTTTCCTTAACAGTTAAAATAAAAAAAAAAGGTAATCACTCAAGACCTGCACCACCATCTTAGCCTAACCACAAAAATGAAACAAACAACTGTTCAGTTACTCCAAAAGTCATCCTTGCTAGAAACAACTATTACACTAAACCACCTCTTCCTCTTGTTCGTTCTCCCTCTCCTACACTCTGAAGGGATTAGCAAACCATACCCTCCCTCCTCCCAAAGAAAATAAAAAAAAATATTTTAAACTACCCATCATATTTATGCTAACTGGTGTAATATGAAGTGCAGTATATACTGAACTTTACTGACCAATTTAGATTGCTGCAAATCCTGATGGGTGTTACAGCTATAGCTTTAAAGAAGGATGCACAGGTGATCAATAGTACTTACACAGACCTTCATTGGTGTGTCAACTATTTTAGTTATCATCTATATTGAGAACCATATTTGCCAGTGTTGTAAAGATTGTACATTGCATGAACAAACGGTATTATGGTGCAAGAGTATAATCATATTTAGATGTAAAGTATCAAAAATTATTTTGTTGTTAGGTATCAAATTTAGTGTTAAGTTCGTTGGGCTGATGAGTAGTGACATTATTTAGCTTTATCAATTAGATAATAATATTATGAGCATAAAATGTGGAGGCCTCATCTCTAATGTAAGTGAATTTTTTTGGTATAGTATTTGATGGTAAAGAATTACTGATAAAATTGGTCTAATGATAAATTGAAGATGAAATTGATTCTTGTCCATAGTTCCCAACCTCTCTACATATTTTGGAACCCAATGAAAGGCTTTGTTCATTAAGGCATTGTTCTCTTGGATATTAATGTTAGTCTCTTGGATAATTTAGACCAGAGAGGGTATAGGGTGAAATAATATTTGTATGTAAGTATGAAGGATATAAAGCAGTATGGACGAGTATTTGAAAGTTTTGAGAGAATAATTGGGGAGGAAAAAATATGAAGATAAAAGGTTGAGGAAGGAAAAAAATTTGAGGATGCAGTGAGCAGGATATAACACTAATTAAAAGGTCCACTGGGAATTAACTGCGCAGAAAAGGGTAGAATGAATGACTGAAATAATAATGAAAATGTGAAGAGTGTAAAACTCATAAAAAGAAAGAAAAATGTCTACTCCTATAGCAGTGCTAGGAAAGGTGAATGAAAGTCCAAACAAGAAGAGTGCTAGGAAGAGCAATGTGGTAATGAAAGTTCTCAGTAAAAGTAAGGATCCTCTATGTATATTCTTGAGATATAGCGGACAGATGAGTGCAAGGAGAGCAGACAGAATGAGTGAATCAGAGAGTGAAGATAAGAATTCGGAAATCCTCTACTTGAGATTTGCAGATGACATAGATCTGTTTAAAGAATCATGGGAGGAATTACAAAAGGTGATAGATTATTTGAATAAAGGAACCAGAAAGGTGGGACTAAAATCTAATATAAGTAAAAGTAGGATATTGTTCTATGAAAATAAAGAGAGACAACAAATAAAAGTTATGGAGGAATCTCTAAGGGTTGTTAATAAATATATATACTTAGGACAGACAGTATGCGTTTCCCGAGGACATGAGATCGAGATTAAAAGAAGGAAAAGTTCTCGAGCATTCACCTCTATTAAAGCTCCATCAATAAAATAAATTGATCATCCATGGTGAAGTCACACATCACTGTCTCAACCTCATGCTCACTGGAAACCGCTCAATCACTTAATTCGTTATCCTAAGACGCACTTTACTTCCTATGTATAAACTCTTCACTGCTTGCAACAACTTTCCACCAATTCCATTTAACTTTAGCCCTTGTAGTACTAAATGCTAATGAAAAAGTCTAAGAAAATAAGTAAAATGCATATCACTACTGTTAATCATTAGGCCTGGGAATAAGTGGATCTCTTCCTACCATATAGATGAATCTCTAAGGGTTGTTAATGAATATATATACTTAGGACAGACAGTATGCGTTTCCCGAGGACACAAGATCGAGATTAAAAGAGGGAAAAGCATATGATGGATGGCTTTTGTTAAAAAAAAAAAAATGAGATTACATAAAGTAAAATGCCACTTTCTCTAAAAAGAAAAGTATTTAATCGGATGTTCCTACCAATATTAACTTATGTATCAGAAACTTAGAACCTTACTATAGCCTTAGAACATAAGATAATTACAACTCAGAGCTATGGAAAGAATAATGATGGGAATAACACTAAGAGACAGAAGAAGTGTATCATGGATACGAGATCAAACTAAAGTATAGGATATTCTAACAACCATAAGGGGACCTGGGGTAGCAGCAGGGCCTATCAGAACTATACCACAAGCACTCACCATCCATTTCTATTCCTAGCAAACTCCTTTGCCTCTCTCACATTTAACCTCATGTCACATAAGGCTTTCTTCACTCCATCCATCGACCCAAAACTCGGCCTTTCTCTTGTACTTCTCCTATCAACTCTTGCAATCATCTCCTTATTCAGCAGATGACCCTCTTTAATCATCTTTACATGACCAAACCACCTTGACATAATCATATCTGCTCTACCTGCTAATTCCATTCGCATACCCGTTTTCACTCTTAATACTTCATTCCAACTGAGACACTCAAACCACACTCCTCAGAGACTTTATCTCGAATCCATTCAATCTCTTTCTCTCCATCAGTTTCATTTGTTACAACTGCAGTTCATACATAACAGTTGGTATAAAAACCTTCTCATACAGAACTCTCTTCACATTCATTCCTAGCCTTCTATTCTTTACCACACCGTTCACTGTCCCCAAGACTGTACATCCTTCATTCATTTTCTGACCTACAGTATATCTGCTTCTACTCTACCATTTGCAGCAACAACAGAACCCAAGTTCTTAAACTGATCAACTTCCTCAAATAACTCTCCATTCAGCAAGATATTCAATCTAGCCTCACCCTCACTTCTTGTATACAAATAAACTTACTACTATCCATATTTACTCGCAACTTCCTTCTCTCCCACACCCTTACAAACTCTGTCACTAATCGACACAACCTCTCCTCGGAGTCTGCAACCAATTCATTATCATCCGCAAACAGCAACTTATTCACATCCCACTCATGATCACTCTTATCTATCAGTTCCAATCCTCGACCAAGTACTCGAGCATTCACCTCTATTAAAGCTCCATCAATAAAATAAATTGATCATCCAGGGTGAAGTCACACATCCCTGTCTCAACCTCATTCTCACTGGAAACCGCTCAATCACTTAATTTAATATCCTAAGACGCACTTCACTTCCCATGTATAAACTCTTCACTGCTTGCAACAACTTTTCCCGAATTCCATATAACCTTAGCCCTTGTAGTATTAAATACTAATGAAAAAGTCTACAAAATAAGTAAAATGAATATCACTACTGTTAATCATTAAGCCTGAGAATAAGTGGATCTCTTCCCACCATATCTAATAAATTTTGAAGGAATAGATTTCAAAGAGTAGTTTGATGATGGGTGCCATTGTTACTATAGGAATATATTTAATGGTGGTCATCAGGGTAGTGTTCTAGAACCATTACTTTTCATATCATATACACAAGATGGGTATTTTGCATAGAAAACCAGCTCATTGCATCAATTTCATCAACTTTTAATCACTTGATATAGGTCGAACTTAATTCAGTGTATGGTTCAAATTTTGAGGATTGAAGTTGAACCCCAAAAATTCAAAGTATGATTTCAAGTATGTCAAGGTTATTGGCTCCTCCATATCCAGATTTTGGCATTGACAATGTCTCTTGAACTATATATGACTCATTTAGAACTCTAGTTCTGGTATTTTATTGCAAATTTGCTTTTGAGAAACTCATCTGGTCAGTTTCTTCTTCAATGGCAAAAAAAGAATTATATTGAGAAAGGCTTTGAAGATTTTCGGTGATCAATATATCCTGCACTAAATGTTTTATTTTTTTCATTCTACTTTGTTTTGAGTACTGATATACTGTTTTGGTTTACAGCTGTTTACTCCCATCTTGATTTGATGGACAAAAACTTGTGGTCTAATAAATACCTAATTTTGTATATTAATCTCTGGCACTGTCATAGTTAGTTCTTTTTATATGTTGTGTAAGATTTTTTCATAATTCTGACCTTCCATTTCATTCATACCTTCCCACACTGTAGCTTACCATCATCTACATAGTACTAGGTGTGCAGTTAATTCTAACAGTCTCATCTTCTCCATCATAAGACTCAATACTACATTCTAATAGTTCTGTTTCATCTTTGACCAAATTGTGGTATGAACTTCCTAATCTGGCAGTTAAATTGGTTGAATATCAGAAGTTCAAACTTGCTGCAAAGGATTTTATATTGAACAAGTTCAGGTGAGTATCTTTTCATATTTCGTATGATCTACATATTTACGTTGTTATTGGTCATAACACTTAATTACATTAATTTATTTCTTCTCTTGCGCAGTTTTATTTGTTATTTCCTTTCTACACTGGGCTACTTTCCCCGTTGGAACAGTTTTGTTTGTATCATCCTGCATTTTCAACTAGGGATGTAGCTTAGTTGATAATAATAATAATAATAATAATAATAACAATAATGATAATAATAAAAATAATAATAATAATAATAATAATAATAATAATAATAATAATAATAATAATAATAATAATAATAATAATAATAATAATAATAATAATTGCTGACTCTAGCAAGATCTACCTGTGCTAAAGGAAAAAAAAAGATCACATTAATACACAATATAATGCTATGCTATTACTATCTCTCTCTCTCTCTCTCTCTCTCTCTCTCTCTCTCTCTCTCTCTCTCTCTCTCTCTCTCTCTCTCTCTCTCTCTCTCTGCCTGAAAGTTGAACAAATCAGTAACAGTACCCTTTCCTATCCATCTATGAAACATAGTCTGCGTCTCGTAACACAGCTAATCATTCATTTATCATCCTTCTTTCCTTCATATACCTGTAACTTCCTCTGAATATGCTGGCATTTGTATTCACCTGTTCTACAGTGTTCACTACTTTTCTTATCCTTATGTTCATTACCCCTTCAGGCCTTTTTACTCAATGTCTACTACAAAATAATATCCTCGTAATAGTTACAGCATTTTTTCAGTAACTTCCATTCAACAGTCACACTTAAATCATATAAAATAATTAGCTCGAATGCCCCTTTATATAATCCAAGTTTGGTTTCCTTATCTAATCTTCTTTTCTATATACTAATTTTTCATCTATTCTGCAATTTACCTCTTTTCTCATCCTGCCATCATCCGTTACACTTACATCCAAAAACCTACGAGTATATGAATTAGCCATCTCCATTTCTATATGGTATTTAGTGCTCCAGCTTCTGGAGGGGCCTTTATATGTGTAACACAACTTCTGTTCAAGTACATTCTCATCTTTGACCTTTTATGCCCATATACAATTATAACATTAATATTACTTACGTTTACTTCTAATATTTTCTTCTTGCATTTCAATTTTTTCACTGTTTACTGTAGTATTTTTCAATTACCACAAATGAACCCTGTTTCATAGGCAAACTTCACCCATCCCAATCTCCCGTAACCTATAAAATAGCTTTGCACCCAAATCTAATTTCCATTTTCTGACTTATAACGTGACATACGATATTAACTGCCAAATGGTACATGCAGCAATGTCTCAAACCCACTTTTACACCAAATCTGTTACATCTTAACAGGTGCCTCGTTCTGTCAAGAAACTTTCAAATTATTCTTAAATGATTAACTTCTACACCCTATGCCCTTAACATATTTCAATAGCTTCACCATCATCAGCATTATATATGACTTGTCCAGGCCCATACAATCTATCTATAATGTTTGAGCGTTAGCATTAAATTTGTTATCAAGTGATTCACAACAACAAAATTTTCCATATAGTTAATTCCGTGTTTAAATTAACCGGACATTGCTCCTTCTCTATCACCCCTTTGCAAATCCTCAAAATATAAAAAACACAAATTCACTAAATATTTGAGACTCTTCCGTAACAAATTGGCGCAATGCAATAGCGTAACAAGCGTAAAGACAAAATCGCCCCAAAGTTTTCTTACGATCTGAAAATGTAACTTAATTTTCATTACGAAAAATAACACTATGGAATGGATATGCATATCAATTCGGATTAGGCATATTTAATTATAGGCATGGCTATTCAAATAAGAGAAAGCTAAAATGTTCTACCAGCATTAAAAGTGTACAAATGATTTACAGAGAGAGAGAGAGAGAGAGAGAGAGAGAGAGAGAGAGAGAGAGAGAGAGAGAGATTTTAAATATGAGTGTATTTACACATTATAAAAACGGATTAAAAACACAAACAAACACTTCATGTAATAAATATGTAATTTAAAGTATTGGATAGAAACGTAAACAAAAGATCAAATATGATCAAGAAGTACATCTCTGTCTAACTTTATCAGAGAAAAGAAAACAAGAGTCAATTATTTAACTTATGTTTGTTAAATAGTTGGTGGATTGTGTCGGCACTGCCTTGCAACAGACAGCGCACCAATATACTTTACCAAATACAAAACTGATTCGCAGTTGAAAAAGATTTACCCAAACGAGATTTCTCTAAAGAAAAATTTATTTAAGGTTCTCTATTTTCAAATACTTTCTTATAATCATATCTGAACTTGAACCTGTTTAATGCCTCGACTTACAAAAGGGAAATGGAAAATAATGCTTCTAGAATTGGACATTTACATACGTTTATACGTACATGCACCCATATACACCCATATATATATATATATATATATATATATATATATATATATATATATATATATATATATATATATATATATATATATATAAATATATAAATGAGATTTTTTAAAATGATGACTATCCTTTAATCCAGTGGTTCCCAACCTTTTTTCTGCTATTTCCCACTGCACCCAATTCAACCATCCATATTTCCCACAGCTAACATTAAATTGTATTGAATAAGAACAATAACACTAACACACCATTTTATTGAGACTTCTGGCATTTTTTGCTGTTCACAAGTCCTTCAATGTCTTGGGGAGTTATGGAGGCTCCACATCGAAGATCCGCCTCTACCTCCAACTGGTTGCGTTCCCTTGCTTTGAGTTGCACCATTGCCGAAAATCCTGTCTCACACAGGTATGTGGAAGAAAACTGGACCAATATCCACAGAGCATTGGTCGCAAGAAGCAGGTAGGTTCCTCAGACTTGAGTCCAAAACTCTTCTAGTTCCATATTCTGGAAGGTATCATTCGCTGCAGAGTCGTTTCTCAAGTCCAGAACTCTTCCTGTCATTCTTCTGGCACATCATCAACGTTCCTTTGAAATGGGTCTCTGATAAGCTTGTGCTCGTTAATCTCGTTTGTGATCCCCGGGAAATAATACATGAATTCTTCCTACAAGCCTTCGAGGTGTTGTTTGATATTCTCGGCTATTGGATTAGGCATACTATCCTCCATATCCCCCACACATTCGTTCGGAGCGAGGAATGAGGAAAAACTTCCACTCTCCGCTCTTTTCTTCCACAGTTCTAGTTTAGCCACGAAAACTCTCATCTTGTACAACTGAAAAAGAACGTTTGTTCCTTTGCCCTGTAGTTTTCTGTTAAGCTCTTTCAATGCACTGTAAATATCAGACAAGTAGGACAGCCGCACACAAAAAAACTCACCCTCAAACACCTCCAGAAGCTCAATATTCTTTTGGGCCCGATGGAAGGCTACCAACTCATCAAACAATTCCAGGACTCGCTGCAACATGTGTCCCTTCGTGAGCTCCCTCACCTGAGTATGAAACAGCAACGATTCGGGGTCGGGTTCCATGGCCTCACAGAGCCGATGGAACAGCCGAGTGTTCAGAGCAGAACCCTTGATGAAGTTGACGACTTTGATGTGGATCAGACAGTGTGTCGACTCCACTGCCGGATTCTTTTGCTTGACAAGAGTGACGAACGCCGATCGAGAGCCAAGCATGGCTAGGGCACCAGTCGTGCACACCCCAACCAGAGAATCCCAGCTGATGTTGCAGTCTTCGAAAAAGTCATTGATAAGGTCCATCATATCTTGAGATTTGGTCGTGGTCTGAAGAGGTTTGCAGAGGAAAAATTCTTCTGCAATTCCTTTTTCGGTGGTATAAAGAACAAAGATCAACAGCTGAGACAGATTCGCAACATCTTTCGATTCGTATATTTCAATAAAAAAAAAAATTGTGACCATTGAACCTTCTGAACAGCTTGGTTCTTGATGCTCATAGCCATATCATTGTTCTGTGACCGAATGGTGTTGTTTGAAAGGGAAATCTGGGTCATTTTGTTGTGGGCAGCCTAACTAAACATCAACTTCAGGCACTGCAGCATTCAGGGATTCACCAGTGTTTCACCAATTCTGTGTGGTTTCTTCTCCCTCACAATCTTGTACGAGACTTCGTATGACACTGTCACAATAGCGTCCGTTTGCTGACGAAACTTTCCAGTTGAGTCCAGTCTCGTCTTCTTCAGATAATTTTGTTTCAGCTTGAAGTATTCACGATCGTTGTTCTGTAGTTGGGGGGGGGGACATCCTTGAAGGTGTTGCTTCAGCTGGAATGGCTTCATGCTACCATTTCCCAAGGTTTTTGTACAGATGACACACTGTGGCAGATGTTCCCCATTATTCACAATGAACGTAAAACCGAAGTCTGGATACGCTTCTGAATATGTTCGTTTTTTCGACATGATCAGTTGCGGACCTGAAAAAAAAAACAAGAGAGATCATATTATGACAAGTAATAGAAAAGAGAAAACTAAAAGAGAAGAAAGAAAATAAAACATAAGAATGAAAGCTGGTAAAGTTCAGGAAACAGGTACTCTCGCCAAGAGAAGAACAGAAAGCTCTTTCTGGAAATTATTTTCTAATTATTATCTGATGATTTCTAGAATTTTTATTCCAGGCAAGAATTTCCTCCCTGAAATACCCAAATTTCCCCCCTGGGGGAAATTCCCCCACCCACCCCTCTTCCGTTGGGAACCATTGTTTTACATTCAGTTTTTCCTGTTTGTAATACTAAGCATGCAGTTAATTCTAATAGACAGGCCTTCTCCATCATCAGGTTCAATACTACGCCGCAGTATTCTAGAAATTTCATTCCAGCTGTGACCAAGTTTAGGAATGATCTTCCTAATCAGGCCGTTGAATCAGTGGAACTTTGAAAGTTCAAATTTGCAGCAAATGAGTTAATGTTTAATAGGATAACAAAACTCTTTTTTATAGTCTATATATGAAATTTGTGTCATAATGTTGTTATGGTTTTTAAGATATTTAATTTTACTTTTACATTTCTTCTTATATCGTTTATTTATAGCATCTTGCATTTCCAACTAGAGTTGTAGCTTAGTTAGCAATAATGATATTACATATATATATACACATATATATACATATATATATATATATATATATATATATATATATATATATATATATATATATGTGTGTGTGTGTGTGCGTGTGTGTGTGTGTGTGTGTATATATATATAGATATAGATATAGATATAGGTATAGATATAGATATATTATATATATATATATATATATATATATATATATATATATATATATATATATATATATACATATATATATATATATGTATGTATATATATATATATATATATATATATATATATATATATATATATATATATATATATATATATATGTATGTATGTATGTATATATATGTATATATATATATATATATATATATATATATATATATATATGTATGTATATGTATATATAAACATCTATATATGAAGATATTAAGAAACACAAAAATAAGCTCATAGTTTATCAAGTAAGACCAATTGTTCGATGCCTGTCCATTTAAGCGCCAAAAATCAAATTCTTGTCTGAGATATATTGGGCAACAAATTTTTCATAGACATAAACTCTCATTTCATACAGACTATGCTTCTTTCTAACTTGAAAAACAGTATGGTAATACATCTAATATAAATGCCGTCTTATCAGCGGCAGATATATATTGGGTACATATTTTCTCTGAAAAAAAAAAAAATTGATTTATCAAGTGACTTATAGCATATGTAACTTTAGTGACTAAATGAATGTTATAAATCTTCAGATATTAGTGTAATATCATGTGGTTTTTACCTATCTGGCCGATTTATTGTTAACATAAACCAGATTTATTTGAACTCTTAGAAATATCTTCAAGCTTCTCCTTTGCTTTCTTACCACATTTATGAGAAAGGCTGTCCATGACGGCATAGTTACTTACGTATATGACCTTATCAGAGGGCTAAAACCGTAATTAGGAAACCAGATCAAAGACTCCAACAGGGAAAAAAACGGTGCAGAAAGGAAAAAGAAAAGTAACGGATAAACTATATATAAGAAGTTATAAACAAATTCTAAAATATATCAAGATCTGTAACAACGTTCATCGATAAGTCATATATGCATGAAAAGAGATATCCGCCCACCTGATCAAAAGAAAAGCATTTGCAGCAAGAAGTTTTACTGGTTCAACTACCAGATTAGGAAGATCATTCCACACTCAGGTCCCAACAAAAATAAAAACTCTATACTACTGTTTAGTATTGAGCATTATGATGAAGAAGATAAGACTTTTAGAATCAACTACATATCTTTTACTGCATATTTAATGGTACAGTCTAGGAAGTTCTGAATGCAAAATGCAGAGGATGGTCAGGATTATGAAAAAATCTTATACAACATGCAAACGAACTAACTGAGTGACGGTGCTAGACATTGCTATCAAGAACAGGGATAAGAAATCTAATAGACCCCAAGCTCTTGTTCAACAAATTAAGATGAAAGTCAGAACATGGCAAATAGAGATAATAAAGCATTTTTACAGGATAAATTAATCACCAAAAATTTTGATAGAATTTCTCAGCATGCCATTTTTTTAATCTTTGTTTCTCAAGGTTACATTTTTAATCAAGAATCACACTTAAAGTTCGGAATGAACTGTATACATTTAAAGACACATTGTCAAAGACATTTGGATGGTGAGGAGCTACTGGCCGCAACCTACTTTTAATTTTACTTAGGGCTTTTTTTATGATTCAACTTCACCCCCATATATTACACTGAATCAAGGGATTCAAGAATCATAGATCTACATTTCGTAGAAGGAATTTGTGTAGAGAAAGAGAGAGTAGCATATTCTACATATACAACGAGCATTTTTAAAACAACATATCATTCGTATGTTATATGAAAAGTGATGAGCCGAGAGCACTAACCTACGAAACACAAGATAATACATTTATATAGTCATTATGATGCCCATTGACAACGATTCTTTACAATCTATTACCTAAAGATTCGATAAAGAAGCTAGAAGAAGACCCTCCTACTCACTCCCATCTGTTCAAGTCTGGAAACAAGGGCTTCATGATTAACAGTCATATCAGTGCCAGCACTAAAATCAAGACCAATCACAAATTTCCTGACCAAAATCAAGAGATTTTTGTATAGTATTGGGGATTTTAAGAAGTGGGTCACCTGCTCCAAGGACTTTACAAAAGTCAAACTGCAAATCAAAAAAGAGATAATTACCCTCAGCATTACTATTTCAATGTTTCAGAAATTTTAGACAATACGACAACGAGCTGCTCTCTGTTAAATACGCATGTCTTATCTAATGAAAGAATAGATATTCCTATTATCTTATAAATAATTTAAAAATCAACTCCGTACGCCCAAAGTAGTTGTGGCCTCATTGGTAACGTCTCTGACGGATGATCGCCAGACAGGGGTTCGAATCACGCTCAGACTCGTTAATTCCTTTGATGTCAGCAACGTTAGCATCCTTGTGAATTAAGTTCGGGGGTTTTGGGGGAGCCTATAGGTCCACCGGTTGAGTCATCAACAGCCATTACCTGGCCCTCGCTGATCCTACTTTGGGAGGGGATTGGGCGTTGATCATATGATATATGGTCAGTCTCTGCTTGCTAGGGCAATGTCACTGCCCATTGCGTTGCCAGTCATGAATGTCTTTAAACCTCTAACACACACCCCACCCTTAGTTAAAGTAAGTAATAAGCAAAAGGGACGTCGTCATACCGGTTCTTAGAAATACTGCCCCAAATAAATATACAATATATAATCCAAATGATAATTTCTTTTTATTTATAAATTTTCACAATTTCGAAATTTATGAGACCTCGTACACAATTCTGACACCCACCTACTGTTCGAAGGACAGTCGTAACCTAATAAAGAAACATTATTTCTTTTTCATGACTTTTAAGGAGCAAAAGTTTCTCAACGGTCTCATGTTGACCTTGGTATGCTACTTCAGCCCCTAAACAATATTTACAAAGGTCAGATCCAGAACAAACACGCGATAATCATTAGACTTATCTCAAATGTTGAGAAAATCTTTGGCTATTTTCTGGTTAACAAACATTGTTCTGATATTCCTCTGAACAGAGCACAGTGTTTCTTTCAAAAGGTGAGTGATTGAAAGTTATGGGAAAGACAATTATTCTTATTGACGAAAAGGTTGAATGTTAAATATGATTTGCCAAATATAAAACAAAAAAGAGGTTTTTCAATAATGAAAAAAGAACAATAAACAGGATGCAACATGAATGGCAATTCCGTTTTTAAATAATTACGGGAACTACGTCAGTTTCAACCAGAAAAACACCATAGTACATTTAACCAGACACTATTTAACAACTAGAATAACTTTAGTTTACAACAGCTAGATAACTACATATCCAGAGCATATAGGAATTTGAGGCTTCTAACAGCTAAAATTTTGATTTTCTTTTATGCCACTGAATACTATCTATTGGAAAGAACAACATAAATATTTTTGACAAAATAAACCGGAAATGATGCGAACGAAGCGTGTAATAAGTCTCCCTCACGGCAATAATTCCGTTTGCTGTGCCGCACAAAAACATGTATACCAAAATAATTCACGAATTCACATGTACGCTTTCAAAATCAGCGAAGGCCACTAAAGTATCCATGAAATTCGATCATTAACCTTACATTAGAACTGATGGCAATTCTGAGAGCGCGTGTAGCGGAAAAGGCTGAAACACGACAGGCTGTCAAGCAATTTAAAACTACACGGCAAATCCAGGATTTGCCCATTACAAAAAGATTTACAAAGATATCTGGGCAATAATCATGAAATAACAGCAGAAATATTCAGTCCTGACATGAAATGATGGTGAATGTGGAAGAGAGAGAGAGAGAGAGAGAGAGAGAGAGAGAGAGAGAGAGAATAACCTGTTTCTAGTTCACTTATGGTAAGCCGAGGTTCAGTTTTTTTTTTTCTTTAATTTGTAAATTGGAGCTGCTTGTTTGGAAATCAAGTTACGTATTCTTTTACCAACACTAAGGCTGTGGTTTCATCACAAACATACGCAGCCCTACATACAGACACACACTCATGTATGCATTATATGTCTATAATATCATCATCAGCCATTGTTACCCAACTGCAGGATAAAGGCCTCAGACATGTCCTTCGACGCGCGTCTGTTTCTGGTCTTGTTATTCCGGTATGTACCAGAATTTCTTTAGCTCGTTAATCCACCATCTCCTCTCACTTTCCCTGCTTCGTTTGCAATCTGCAGGGACCCATTCTGTTATTCTTAATGCTCATCTATTACCTGTCCTTCTCATTATGTGTCCTGCCCATTTCCATTTCTTTTTCTTACATGTTGTTAGAATATCCTCTACTTTAATTTGCCCTCATATCCATGTTGGTTTTTTTTCTGTCTCTTAGTGTCATTCTCATCATTATTCTTTCCAAAGCTCTTTGAGTTGTAACTGGCTTATGTTCTAAGCCTTAGAACAAAAGCTAGAAACAGTGGACAATCAACTGAAACAAATATATGTGAAAATACATCTTCCACGAACGTTGTTAAGGAAAATAACCTTAGTAAGCGAACGTTGACTTCTTTCGAGACATCTAATAAGATAAAACTAACAAGACATTACAATGGGGAATATTTAAAATATGGTTTTACGAAATGGATGGATTCTGATGGAATCCCGACAGGCCTCCGTTCTTAATCTGTGAGATATTCGTGCTAATGAGAGTTTGAAAACTTGAAAACTAAAGACACATGGAAAAAACACACAACGAACTTTCAAATAAGCCCGTGGAATATTTCAAAAGAAATAAAAAATATTTACAGTCATCAGTAAAAGTTATTTTTCAATTTATAACTGTTTATGAGATAGCCTTATGGTGTTATTAAAAGACTTGGATGGAGCCAATAACAATGCAGTTTGGAATCATTGTTCTATACATCGACAACCTTTGATAACAAAGGGACTTTCCGAGAACCACAGGGAAGTGTTGAAAAGTGCAGTTAAAATTGTGAATTTTATAAAAGGAAGCAAACTTAACAGTAAAATATTTGAAATGTTTTGTTCAGAGATTGAAGCCGAATAAACTTTATCGCACATAATTTTGTTGGTTGTCACTAGGCAAGGTAATTACCAAAGTGTATGAACTTAGAACTGAGCTCCATATGTTTTTGGTAGAAAGAAATAATCCGTTGTCTACTTTTTGAAGATGGTATATAGTAGCTCACTTGTCTGATGTTTTCGGCCTTCATGGTTTAAACATGAAACTTCAAGGAAAAAGCGACAATATATTTCAACATATTGAATATATTGAAGGCTTTCAGAAAATGTAGAGGGTATAGCATGGAAGACTTAAAGATGATCATCCTACCTATCATATGTTTTTTACACTGTGACAATACATTGCTGAGAATGTTGTCGACTACAACATATTAACAGGATTAAAACTCGAGATTTTGTCAAATCTCACTTTCCTATCCCAAAGCTTCAATAATCATTTTCCTGAAGTGAAATTTGAACCATTTAAGAAAAGCCTCTGGATAAAAAAACTCCATTTAGTGTCCAGAATCCTGAATCAATAATTGAGTTAAACTGAACAGGAAGCTGACTTGTTGCATCTTAGTTGCTTCTTTACAATTAAAAACGATTTTGAGAAATTAAATTTGTACTAATTTTGGGTTAAAATAACAAAGGGCAAATTCCACTACTTTCACAACTACCTACTTGTGTGAACTGGAATTTTACACATTAACTCAATTAAAGACTAAGGAGAGAAACAGGTTCAACACTGCACCTGATATGCATGTAGCATTGTCTTCTTGTGTTCCCAATTGGACACAGATGCTTATGAATAAACAAGCACATCCATCTAAGTATTATGGGTCGCGATGTAAACTGTGGTTCTTGCTGTGAGTCGCCGCAAAAAAAAAAAAAGAAAAAAAAAAGGTTTGAAAAACGCTGTGCTAATGCTTTAGTGAGGTTCCACATTATTTATGCATAAGTTAATAGTTGTAGCACCATCCACCTAAATACTTTTCTTTTCATAGAAAGTGGCAATTTACTGTTTTATATATATATATATATATATATATATATATATATATATATATATATATATATATATATATATTTTTTTTTTTTTTTTTTTTTTTTACCAAAAGCTCTCCATCCCATGTTTATCCTTCGTTTATTTTCGGTTTCTTGTCCAGGGGATACACATATATTGAATACCAATCTGTAAACGTTCGTTCATAACCGTTATTTGTCGTCTGTGCGTTTTCAATGAACATTATCTTAGTTTTGCTCATATTCATTTCCAGTCCTACATATTTCTTTTCCTTGTGCAAATCTTCTATTACCTTTTTAAGCTACAGTACTCCCATGATTTATTAAACAGAACTATTTCACATGCAAATCTCAAGTTGTTAAGGTATTCCATTAACATTATTTCCTAAATTTTCCCAATCTAAATTGTTTGAAAAAAACTTCGTCTAGGCAAGGTATGAATAATTTAGTAGAGATGAGGCCTCCCTTTCTAACTCCTCTCTTAATTGGAATGTTCTTACTATCGTTATTAAGTTTTAGGATTACTGTAGTTCCACATATAGTAATTTGTTTTACTCTGTTGATTATTCCATTAGCTGGTTGATTAAATGGATATGGTCAATTGTAGAATATTCGCTTCTAAAGCCCGCATGCTCTCTTAATTAAATGGAATCTTAATGTCTTTCTACTCAGCATAACATGATACTTGTAAATACCTTATATATTACTGAGAGTAAAAATATTCATCTGTAATTTCACAGGTCTTTAAAGTCTGTGATTTTATGAATTAGTATAATTATAACGTTTATTTATGCTGTACATATATATACATATATATATATATATATATATATATATATATATATATATATATATATATATATATATATATAATTATATATATATATATATATATATATATATATATATATATATATATATATATATATATATATATATATATATGTGTATATATATATATATATATATATATATATATATATATATATATATATATATATATATATATATATATATATATATATATATATATATATATATATATATATGTACAAACTAGTAAAGGGAATAGAAGCAAACACTGTAATAATTAAAACAATTGTATTATTTCAAACCGAATAAAGTTATTGAGAAACATCTGAAATATAGCATGAATTATATCTATCTCTGTTAACTGATGAGTGAAAGGTGGTCAGTGAATAATTTGAAATAATGATAATGATAATTAGGGTATTAATTATTTCGTGTACCGACTTTTCGTCCGATGTCACTTTGTCCGACGACACTTTGTCCACATCTTTTTGTCCAATGTCTTTTCGTCCGATGGACTTTTGGTCCAACGACATTTGGTCCAATTTTAAATCATTTCAATCCATAAATGAATAAAGGAAAAACCCTAGCCAATCCATAACTGCCCCAATAGAAAATTAAACCTTGTAAGGACCTCTTTCTCCCTTGTTGTTTGTAATAAATAATTGCCAAACTAAAATATAGAAATGAAAATAACTAGTTAAACTAAAATTAAGTAGAAGTGTCTGACAATATAGAATTGAAGAAAAATTGCTCAACATAACATAACTACCCTTTGCGGAATAATAACATTTTACCCTTGCTTTTCCATGTATTGTATTACTTGAATGAAAATCGTAGATGTAATTACTTTCATCTACTAATTTTCTTTTCTTCTTCGTTGATTGTATGAACTTTGCTATTTCGGAATGGGCAGATTAAGAAACTGGAGTACTAAACTTGCAGCACACTATATATTGTACCATACTAAAGAGAGAGAGAATGAAAAAGACAATGTTAAGCATGACTAATGGAGTAATGTTGGGAAGAAGAAGAAGCTCTGGTTGTTTACAAACGCCATTTGGAACCCTCTGCTCATTTTGTGATTCTGAGACGGTTTTCCGAGGTTTTTCTTATGAATTTGGACTACAACTTGTGAGTAAGATGCCAGTGAACTAATTAGTTTTCAAGTGAACTAGTTTGTGTCATAGTTTATATTATTAGACGTAGTTTGCCTCGATACACCTCCAAGGAATCGCCAAGCCGGAGGTTTCATGTCGCCTAAGGCGATATGACGTCATCATAGAAAACGGAGCGTTTTCTATCAGCTAGGATGGCAAACAACTTTCCAATGGCTGCGAGACTTAAACCAAAGACTACAGTTGGTTTAAAATTTTCGTGTTCCCCTAATTATGAGTCGGCATGTGATGTCATATTTAATAAGTTAAAAATAAGTGAAAAAGACATACGAGGGTTTCAGAACATACCAAATAACAGAGTGGCTGTGAAATTTATTGAGGAGAAGGTTTTTGATGTCCTTATACAAGAGTACGAAGACAAAGTGATTCATTTCGGTAATGGCGAAAAGGCCCTAGTAGTAAATTTGAGCAGTGTATATACTTATGTATCAATACGTTATGCACATTTTGATATAGAAGACTCCCTTTTAATTAGTGTCCTCGAACAGTATGGGAAAGTTCTTCATCTCAGACATAATACCTTTTCTCATGGGAGAGCGAGTGGTCTAGAAAATGGAACACGCACTGTGAAAATGAAAATAAAGAAAAATATCCCATCCTCCATCAATATTTGTGGTTATAATGTTGTGTTTTTATATAATGGCCAGAAAAAGACGTGTTACAAGTGCGGAAGAGACTCTCATATGGCAGTTAACTGTAATATGGATAGTGAGCCTAAGTTAAATATTTTTAATTTAAATGATTTTCCAGCAATGCCCGGCAAGGATTCTGATAAGGGTCGGATATCGGAAGAAGATGGTACTCCTGATGTTCAACTGGCAACAGGTAATGAAGGAAATGTGGAGCAACCATGTGATGGAAAGCGTATTGAAAATGATAAAGATGAGTCCAGCAACTACGGAGAGGACCAGATAGACGACTTATGCGAAGCAGTGGGAGAACAACTAGTGACCATTCCCTCATCCAAGAATGTTGATGATGTTGCTGTTCATCAACACTCAGTCGAAATAGAAGGTCGATCACGTGACCTGGAGGGTCATGTTCCAAGTAATGGTGATAATTTAACAGATACCGACAGTGATAGTGACATCTTTGCAATAAAAAGTGCACCTGAAGGAGCTTCTCAAGTTACCGAAATAACTGAGGATAATGGGCTTCCATCACAAGATGAACCTCGTATTCCTTACACAGTTGAAAGTCTCTTTACCGTTGAGGATGATGTAAATGAAGAACCGGGAAATCTTAAGGAAATCTATATAGCGGTTTCAGTGCATAAGGATGATGAATCAGTGGATGGGGCTACTGAAGAACGTGACATGGATGTAGAGGTAAATAAAGTCAGTGATATTGATGACGATTTGAAAAATGATGATAAAGGTTCAGACGTGATGCCAAAAGGCCAGTGGAACATAGATTTAGATACGGTAGGTAAATTAAAGTTAATTAGAGGAAAATCCAATAAAGAAAAAAGGAAGGAAGAAAAAATGAATGGAAAAGATAGGTTGTCAAAGAAAAAAAAAAGTAATTGTTTCAGTGTTCGTTGTTGTAATGGCTCTTTCTGTTGCCACTTTAAATATTAATGGCTTAAATGTGGTAATTAAACAAATGAAAGTTGTGTCCCTTATCATGTACTATAAAATTGATATTCTGTTGATTCAAGAACATAACGTAAAAGATATTTCAGGGTTGAGTTATCTCACTAATTTTATGTGTATAGTGTTCAATCCATCAATCAATTTAACCCTGGAACGGTACGGTGGGTCGTCCGCGACCCCGAGCGTCAAAAAAAAAAGAAGTTTTTCTCACGTGACTCACCCCCGTGACTGAATTTGTGGGTGATCGACCTGCAGTAGGTGTCTCGCCTACACGCTCTAGTAGTGTCCAGATGTGTATTGCTGTAGCTGTACTCCTTCCCCGATTTCTGAGACGTGTCGGGGTCGAGCGCGACCGAGTTTACCCTTCTAAGGTAATTTGCATAATTATCAAAGTTATTACGCATTATGAAATTGTCGTAGAATGGTGCAACTTGTATAGGTTATCGGTTGTGGAAAGACTTGGTGGATTGTTTGGCTACCATGTGCATGATTTTTTTTTTTAGTTAAAATGTCGTTCATCACCACGAGGACCATTTTACCGCGAGTGCCCCTTTTTCATTTTTTTTCATTTTTTTGCCAAGTCATTTTTCCGTAAGATATTGCCAAATAGTTTCGTGAAACTTTTGCTTTTTTAGTGTTGGAAAGTGTGTCTAGATGATCTGGCTACCCATGCGTGACTTTGTTTTTGTCAGATACGACGTAGTTATTGGTATATTGGGTATTTAACTGCGGTTGCCAATTTCTGTTTTTTTTTTCAATATTTGTAAAAATTTACTACGTAGTAAGGAATTGCCGTATATTATTGATTCTTTTTTCATGTTTATGTGTTACAAAGTGTGCCTTGATGGTTGGGCTGACACGTGCATGTCTTTTTTTTTATCTGAGATGCCGTATATTAGAATGTTGGGCATTTTACCGCGAGTGCCCCTTTTCATTTTTTTTCATTTTTTTGCCAAGTCATTTTTCCGTAAGATATTGCCGAATAGTGTCGTAAAACTTTTGCTTTTTTAGTGTTGGAAAGTGTGTCTAGATGATCTGGCTACCCATGCGTGACTTTGTTTTTGTCAGATACGACGTAGTTATTGGTATATTGGGTATTTAACTTCGGTTGCCAATTTCTGTTTTTTTTCAATATTTGTAAAAATTTACTACGTAGTAAGGAATTGCCGTATATTATTGATTTTTTTTCATGTTTATGTGTTAGAAAGTGTGCCTTGATGGTTTGGCTAACACGTGCATGTCTTTTTTTTTATCTGAGATGCCGTATATTAGAATGTTGGGCATTTTTCCGCGAGTGCCCTTTTTTATTTGTTTTGCATTTTTTTGCTTGGTCATGTTACCGTAAGGAATTGGCAAGTAGTGTCGCAAAACTTATATTTTTATAGTGTTGGAAAGTGTTTCTAGATGATCTGGCTACCCATGCCTATTTTTTTTTTAGCCAGATATAGCGTATATATAGGTATGTGTTCGATTTTCCTGTGATTGCCATTTTTTCGTTTTTTCCCATTTCTTTCAAAATTACTACGTACTAAGGAACTATCACAGAGTAATGATTCATTTATATGTTTATTTGTCGGAAAATGTGCCTTGATGGTTTGCCTAGTACGTGGCTGAAATTTTTTTTTTCTGAAATGCCGTATATTAGAATGGCCATTTTTCCGCGAATGCCCCTTTTTATTTGTTTTGCATTTTTTTGCTTAGTCATGTTAACGTAAGGAATTGGCAAGTAGTGTCGCAAAACTTATAATTTCAGAGTATTGGAAAGTGTTTCTAGATGATCTGGCTACCCATGCCTATCTTTTTTTTAGCCAGATATGGCGTATATATAGGTATGTGTTCGATTTTCCGGTGATTGCCATTTTTTCGTTTTTTCCCATTTCTTTCAAAATTACTACGTACTAAGGAACTATCACAGAGTAATGATTCATTTAGATGTTTATTTGTCAGAAAATGTGCCTTGATGGTTTGCCTAGTACGTGGCTGAAATTTTTTTTTTCTGAAATACCGTATATTAGAATGTTGGCCATTTTTCCGCGAGTGCCCCTTTTTATTTGTTTTGCATTTTTTTGCTTCGTCATGTTACCGTAAGGAATTGGCAAGTAGTGTCGCAAAACTTGTATTTTTATAGAGTTGGAAAGTGTTTCTAGATGATCTGGCTACCCATGCCTATCTTTATTTTTAGCCAGATATGGCGTATATATAGGTATGTGTTCGGTTTTCCTGCGATTGCCACTTTTTCGTTTTTTCCCATTTTTTTGAAAATTACTACGTACTAAGGAACTATCACAGAGTAATGATTCCTCTAGATGTTTATTTGTCGGAAAATTTTGTTTACTTCTTTTTTGATTGAATATCATCAAATTTTTTTAGCTAAAATATTATATTGTTTTACATTTTTTTTTCGATTTTATTTCCCTTCAAAAAAATTTTTTTGGGTCAGAATTTTAATTTTATAGTCGTAAAATAATCGACAATTATCCAGCAACCCACCATACAATTTTTATGCATATCCAAGAATAATTAGATTAGTAAATAACACCTTGAAATTGACATACCCTTCCTACATTTCAAGTGGCAGATTAGGGAGTCTGAGTCAGTGTGGTTGGCGGCCATTTTGTGGTCATATCCGAAGCGTAAGTTGCCCTATCTATATGTATTCTTGTTCCCTATAGAATTTTTGATATTTTGGTATATTTTTACCTGCATAAATATCATATTATATATTAAATATATGTATTTTTTTACGAAATTTCTAAATACTCAAAAAATGACCTTTAGATATGGCCCCTGATATAAATGTAATTTACAAAATAATGAAGATTTTTTTACATATTTCTATTTTAGGATAACATATGTTTATTCCCTAAAAAGATTAGCCACTTCCTATTTCATTTGGGTACCCCAAAAAATTCATGAAATTTGGACAAATTTTTTTGACCAAAAAAAAGTTACCCTTTTTTTGGCCAAAAAAAGTTACCCTTTTTTTCTCATTTCAGATCTTCACCTCCATGGGTCTGACTTCATCCAAAATACATCAAGAGGTGTCCTAAACATTCAAGAATCAATTCCTAAAAGGATTTGTGTATATATGTATAAACTTTTTTTTATGAATTTTTATGTAAGGTCTTTTTTTTCTACTTAATTTTTTAAAATATTTATAATAAATAGTTTTTCTGCAGATGAGTAGTATTTATCTTTACAGTTGTTTTAAGCATTCATTGAAGTTTTTTTGGCAAAAGAAAAAAGGAGGTTACTGCAAAAACTGATTTTTCAAGAATTTTTTTTGGCGTCGGGGTCGTGCGCGTCCGAGTATACCCTTTAAGGGGTGTCCGAGGAGCGTACCTATCCAGGGTTAAAAGGAGGTACAATGATTTGTATAAATAATAAAACAAATGTTAAACTTTTAACCAAGGAGATGGATACTAACGGTAGAATTGTTGGTGTAAGGGTATGTTACAATAACTGCATTATACCTATTATAAATGTGTATGCTCCATCTGGTGCAAGTAAATTTTCTGAAAGGGAAGACTTTTTCAGGAATGAAATATTGTATTACCTGCGACATAATATTGATTATCTTATTTTTGGAGGTGATTTCAACTGTATAACATGCACAAGAGATTGCAGTAATAATAACAAAGCCTTACTGTCAAAGTCTATGAGTACTCTAGTGAAAAACCTTGCTCTGAAAGATAATTACAAATTCACAAACAGGATATTAGAATACACTTATATACGGGAAAACTATGGATCCAGAATAGACAGGATTTATACAGTAAAATTATTTGATAACATAACATCTGCAGACACCATTCCAATAAGTTTTTCAGATCATAGTATGGTTGTTTTGAAATTAAACATAAACACACAAAAAATTGGCACAGGGTATTGGAAGTTGAATGTTAAAATTTTAGATTCTGATGAAATTGAAGAAATTTTTTTACATGTATGGCAGTTTATAAAGCAGAAAAGGGGTACATTTGATAACATACTTTTATGGTGGGACTGGGCAAAATCACAATGTAAAAAATTCTTTGTCAAATTATGTAAAAATATTTCTCAAGAAAAGTATGGATTGCTGAACTTATTACAAACAAGATTGCGTCAACTTTATGATATTAACTATAAAACTAGTGTAAATTATGAAAATATTAAGATTCTCAAGAATAGGATTTGTGACATCCAGAATGAAATATTAGAAGGTATAAGATAAGAGCCAAACTAAATGATCGTACAACTGGGGAAAAAATATCTGCACATCTACTTGGTGCTGAGAAAAAGAAAAATCATACACGCATTACTAACGTAAAAGAAGCAGATGGTTCCATTGTAGAAAGCACAGAGGGAATTTCTGTTTTTATAAAGGAGCACCTTGAAAAATTGTTTAGTAAGGTAACTGGTCAGGTAAAAAGTCAAGATTATTTTCTTAACCTATGCCATTCTGTCCTAAACGAAGAAGATGTAAGTTTCTTAAGTAGAGAATTAGAGGAAACTGACGTTTTTGATGCTATCAAGACTATGTGTAAAGGAAGATCACCAGGGTATGATGGACTTCCTATAGAATTATTAAAAAAGTTTTGGTCTTTAATAAAGTCTGACGTTATGGAAGTGTTCAAATTCATTGTGACTGAGAAATATATGTCAGATAGTCAAAATTTGGGTGTAACAAAATTATTAGCTAAAATAGGAGATTTATCGTTGGTGGAGAACTGGAAACCTATATCCCTTCTGAATGTTGACTATAAAATCTTTGCTAAGGTTTTAGCAAACAGATTGAGATGTGTTATTGGGAAGATTATCTCCCCAGAACAATATTGTGCAGTGAAGGAAAGGTCGATTGTGAATTGTAATAATACGATTCGAGATGTAATTTTTCATACAAAACAAAAGAGTGAAGACTTAGCAATTCTAAGCTTAGACTGGTCTAAGGCTTTTAATAGAGTTAATATGGATTTTGTTTTTAAAGTAATGAAGAAATTTTGTTTACCAGATGAATTTGTGGCTCTAGTTAGAATATTGTACAAAGATTGTGTAAGTAGTGTCTTGATAAATGGGTTTATGAGTTCACCTTTTTGTATTAAAAGGTCAGTAAGACAAGGCTGCCCTATGTCAATGCTGTTATATTGTATATTTCAAGAACCTTTGTATAGAGCAATAAAGAGCAATAACAAGATAATAGGGCCTAGCCTTCCAAACAGTGTAAATATATGCCTGCAAGGTTATGCAGATGACTCATCCATGATCTTGTCAACTGATGATTCAGTTAGAGAGTGTTATAAAGAAGTACAATGGTTTGAACTTGCTACAGGTGCACAGCTAAACAAGGACAAAAGTAGTATAATTGGGTTTGGGAAATGGGAAAACCGAAAAATTTGGCCTATCAGTTGGTTGAAAACTATTGAAAGTATCAAAATTCTTGGTATAATTTATTATAGTGATTTTGAGGTTACATGTGAAGAAAATTGGTCTCGCCTTACTCAAAATATTAAAATATCCATAGATATGCTAAGTCAAAGACAATTATCTATTTTCCAAAGAGCTATTATTGTTAATTCACTAGTTTTGTCCAAAGTTTGGTATATATCACACACTTTGCCTCCTCTGAAAAAGTACATTGCTCAAATAAATATGCATGTATTCCGATATATATGGCATCCTGTAAGTAGAAATACTCTCTGTTTGTCGAAAGAGAAAGGTGGATTGGGAATTATAAATGTTTATTTTAAGTCCTTGGCGATTTTCAGTTCGACAGCTCTAAATGATATTAGAAAGGATATTGGTTTAAGTAATTTCTATTGCAAGATGAGAATTAGTTTTTTGTTGGACTTGAAGGAAATAAATGAGGTTTCATTTGTGTCAACATCATTTTATTCAGTTGCAATTAATGTAATCAGAAAAGTTTATCACCCCGCAAAATTTCCTAACTTAAGTTCTAAAGATTGCTATAATTGTTTAAGCCAGAAAGTGTCCCAAAAATTGAAGGGAGTTACCTACTTTTGGACTGGAAAATGGTATGGGACAGCATAAACGAACCTTTCATTGGCATCATGGAGAGAGAGTTTGCCTTTAAATATGCTCATGGAACTTTGGCGACAAATAATCGTCTGAAAATGTGGAATATCAGAGACAGTGATAAATGTGATCATTGCGATGATGTTGAATACAGTTTGCATATATTTTACTTTTGCAGGCACATCCAGACAATAATGATGTATATCAAAAGTGTATTATTTCATACTTGTGACATAAACAGGGACAATTTTTTCAACACATTAATGTTCAATTACAAATATAGGACGAAAAAGGATTATAATAGCACCACTGTATTGATTGTTGGTTATCTATAAGCTGTTTGGGTCAGTAAGAAGAAACGATATACGAAAGAGGAAACAGATGCTTTTCTTAAGAGTAAATTTCAATATGATCGGTGGCTTTTGAAAAATATCTATAAAGAAAGAATGAATAAAATGTTCACCAAAAAGTATATAAATTATTGTTTTTGAGTAACTAAAAATCAAAATCGAGATGTGATGTTGTAAATTGTTAAATTAGATGGATTTGTTTATAGAAAAATGCAATTAAATGTAATTATACTGTAAATATTGTGATTGTAAAGATGATGTAATTTAAATTTTTAATAAAAAGATAAAAAAAAAGAAATGGAGTAATTGGAAAATGAGCTTATTACTTTATCATAAATGCCAATAAGGTATAAACTTTTAAAACAGTAGTGAAGTAAACGGTACTAACAATCCTTTAAAACACTTGTTTTCTTTAGAAATTGGACCAAATGTCGTAGGACCAAAAGTCCATCGGACGAAAAGACATTGAACAAAAAGACGTGGACGAAGTGTCGTCGGACGAAGTGACATCGGACAAAAAGACCACCCACCTAATTATTTACATCATGACACAGGATACCGTCTATGAAACAAGTTAAATTGAACAAATCGTTATTCAGGGGAGTTATTTATGTAGGAAAATTTATGTTTTCCGATATATCATCGTTGTTATCATTTTATAGGAAACTCTCTATCAAAACGTAATATTGATCAAAATTGGTACTTCAGAGGTGTTCATTGCATAAGAAAGATTAAGTTTTTGTATATATTATCATTATTGTTATCATTATGTAAGACCCTTAATAAAACAAGTTAAATTGAACAAAATCGATACTTCAGAGTTGTTCTTTATGAAGGAAACATACTGCTTTCGTATATATTATCATTATTGTTATTATTCTATCGGAAATTCTATCGAACCAGTTAAATTAAATATAACAGCTACTTCTGATCTTTTCATTATGTAAGAAACATTCTGTTTTCTTATAAGTTATCAATTTTGTTTTTAGTTATAGGAGAGTCTCTATCGAACAATTTAATTAAAGAGAATCGATACTTCAGTGATGTTTATTACGTAAAAAACATAATATTTCCATAAAGATTTTCTTTCTGTTATTTCGCTTCATACTTTATACTTCATTGGGGAGAATTAATTTCAAGAATAGAATTTACTTCCTTTGGCTCGTTTTCATTAATAATAATATTAATAATAATAATAATAATAATAATAATAATAATAATTATTATTATTATTATTATTAGTAGTAGTAGTAGTAGTAGTAGTAGTAGTAGTAGTAGTAGTAGTGTCATTATTATTATTATTATTATTATTATTATTATTATTATTATTATTATTATTATTATTGTTGTTGTTGTTGTTGTTGTTGTTGTTTTTATTATTATTATTTTCATTTTTTTATTATCATTATTATTATTATTTTCCTTTTTTTTATTATTATTATTATTATTATTATTATTATTATTATTATTATTATTATTATTATTATTATTATTATTATTATTAACCTGTTTATATTCATGTCATTATCAGGAAGAATATTTCAGAAAATGAAGGATATATTCTTTTGAATATAGACTATTTTTGTATACAAAAAATTCTATGAATTTGTTGATGAATAATAATGTGAAAGCTTTATATATGTGAAATCTAGTTGTAATATATGAATGATGATTTTGGAGTTTATGAAGACCTGGCCAAAGATTTATATTCTAATACGTAAGAAAATTGTGAAGTAACAATCACCCAATTGTTAAACATAAAGGAGCAAAACTAACATAGAAATTAGTATAGATTATTTTTTTAATAAAAAAGATTATTAAACTTTTTTTTATTTGATAGTACCATAAAAAAATATTTATTCTTTTTATATATGTTCTATTTTTTTTTTTTTTTTCACAAGGAATTGTAAGGCCCATTGATGAACACAACTTTGGGGAACGGCCCGAGACTGAAACAGATTTCGTGCATCACATTCACATTCATCCTATTGTAAACATCGACTTCCCGGAAGTTATTATGTTACTTTTATTTGACCGACTCCAATTTTATGAAAGTCTGTATATATTTTATCATTAATACACTAAAATTCAAAATTCAACCAAATTTTAAAATAATAGGATAAAAGGTTGTAAAGGGTAATTAAAAAAACAATAATACACTATCAGTGCTCCTAGATTAAGATGATGTCAAGACAGTAAATGAATAAGAAACATATCCCTACATGTTTCTTTTACCAAATGGATTCATTTAGCACAGAGTTTGTTTTACTATTGCCTTTACGGCGATAATAAAGAAAAAATGTGACGGGCCGAGAGAGGGTTGTGAACTCAAAGGCAGGATGCAATCAACTGAGTACTATATTAAAGAACACTCTCCTTTATATGCAAAACCTCAAGGCAACAGGAAAATACATGTTCGAGGAAATGACAATGTTACAGAGTAAAACAGCAGACATGAATTTTCATGTTCGTTTTAGTGCGAGGGAAGAGCGAAGATACAAGCATAATATATACAAAAGGAATTATGTACAATTGTGTGACACACGGTTGGTACATTATCGTCGGCCCAGGCTTATCCTCTCTAGTCTATTGTGTGAGTGACGGTACCTACATAAAACACACACACACACACACACACACACATATATATATATATATATATATATATATATATATATATATATATATATATATATGATAGTATGTGTGAGTAAATTTTTAACTGTTTATAGTATTTGCATATTAGGGTATAAGACGGGATTAGTATTTGGTAGTTTATTTGGTTTTATGGAATATAGATTAAATTATTATGTTTAGTTTAAACATCCTTCTTGTTTGAGTCCAGTTGCCGATATCGTAAAGGGAACGTTTGTATTGCCGAGATTATTGTCAGTAAGATATATTAGGATAGGGTTTGTGTTTAACATCTTCCCACAAGGCTTCATTTAGTTGTAAACTTATCAACAACCATCGACGTTGTACCCAGTTGTTAATAATAAATAAAATTTGGGAAATTGCAATTACTTCACTACTATTTCTTTAGCAGAGTGAAACCTAGTATTTGCTAGAGGTTATGAATGTAAGTATATTTTTGCGAATGTATTTTTTTTTTCTTGTTTTTCGTATTCTTAAAAAAAAAAATCAAAATAATTATAAGGGAAATTCGTTTTGCAATAATTATGTAGGTCTACATCTGCTTAGGCAAGGGTTCAATCTCTTGAGCCGATTGGAGATAAAGAGAAATCTGGCCTCTTGGTTAAAAGAGAAACAGGATTCGATTGCAAATCTGCCGAACATATTATTGTCAAGTTTGGGGTTTGCCCATATAAGTGTTTATATTATATGAACCTTTAAATATATATATATATATATATATATATATATATATATATATATATATATATATATATATATATATATATATATATATGTATGTATGTATGTATATATATACATATATAGATATATATATATATATATATATATATATATATATATATATATATGTATATATATATATATATATATATATATATATATATATATATATATATTGATATAAATAATTATATATAGATATATATATATATAGATATATATATATATATATATATATATATATATATATATATATATGTATATATATATATATATATATATATATATATACATATATATATATGTGTATATATATATATATATATATATATATATATATATATAATTATATATATTCATATATATATGTGAATGTGATGAGGTTATATGGAGTTGGTGGAAGGTTGTTGCAAGCAGTGAAAAGTTTCTACAAAGGTAGTAAAGCATGTGTTAGAATAGGAAATGAAGTGAGTGATTGGTTTCCGGTGAGAGTGGGGCTGAGACAGGGATGTGTGATGTCGCCGTGGTTGTTTAACTTGTATGTTGATGGAGTGGTGAGAGAGGTGAATGCTCGAGTGCTTGGACGAGGATTAAAACTGGTAAGAGAGAATGACCATGAATGGGAGGTAAATCAGTTGTTGTTTGCGGATGATACTGTACTGGTAGCAGACACAGAAGAGAAGCTTGACCGACTAGTGACAGAATTTGGAAGGGTGTGTGAGAGAAGGAAGTTGAGAGTTAATGTGGGTAAGAGTAAGGTTATGAGATGTACGAGAAGGGAAGGTGGTGCAAGGTTGAATGTCATGTTGAATGGAGAGTTACTTGAGGAGGTGGATCAGTTTAAGTACTCGGGGTCTATTGTTGCAGCAAATGGTGGAGTGGAAGCAGATGTACGTCAGAGAGTGAATGAAGGTTGCAAAGTGTTGGGGGCAGTTAAGGGAGTAGTAAAAAATAGAGGGTTGGGCATGAACGTAAAGAGAGTTCTATATGAGAAAGTGATTGTACCAACTGTGATGTATGGATCGGAGTTGTGGGGAATGAAAGTGATGGAGAGACAGAAATTGAATGTGTTTGAGATGAAGTGTCTAAGGAGTATGGCTGGTGTATCTTGAGTAGATAGGGTTAGGAACGAAGTGGTGAGGGAGAGAACGGGTGTAAGAAATGAGTTAGCGGCTAGAGTGGATATGAATGTGTTGAGGTGGTTTGGCCATGTTGAGAGAATGGAAAATGGTTGTTTGCTAAAGAAGGTGATGAATGCAAGAGTTGATGGGAGAAGTACAAGAGGAAGGCCAAGGTTTGGGTGGATGGATGGTGTGAAGAAAGCTCTGGGTGATAGGAGGATAGATGTGAGAGAGGCAAGAGAGCGTGCTAGAAATAGGAATGAATGGCGAGCGATTGTGACGCAGTTCCAGTAGGCCCTGCTGCTTCCTCCGGTGCCTTAGATGACCGCGGAGGTAGCAGCAGTAGG
>NC_090745.1:71384110-71386610 GCF_036898095.1 Palaemon carinicauda
CTGAAGATGAGGTATATAGTTATAGGGGACCTATACTGTACATACCCCATACTGAAGTTCTAAAGCCTGACGCTAGCTTTACACTCCTTTGGGTAGTGTTTAATTCTTCGGCTAGGCATATGAATTTTTCTCTGAATGAAATATGGGCAAATGGTCTTAACAGGCTAAACAAATTTTTGGGTGTTTTACTAAGGTTCCGAGAAAACGAAGTAGCATTTGTGTGTGATTTGGCCAAAATGTATAATATATCTCTTTGTCCCTATTTGACCAACATGGTCATAGGTTTCTTTGGCGTAATTTCAAGGTTAACGTTAAGCCAGATCATTATATGTTGACTTGTGTCCCATTTGCGGGCAAGGCCAGTGGAACTATTGCTGTGCTTGCTTTAAAATTGACTGCAGAGTTGAGTAGGGATGACTTCCCAGTAGCAACACTGATTAATAGCTATGTTGATGACATAATGGAAAGCTGTGATAGCATAGAGACAGCAAATAAACTAATGAAACAGATTGAAAGTGCTATAGGTCATGGGGGTTTTAAAAAAAAGTCTTTGGATTCTGTCTGGCAATGAAAATCTTGAAAATCCCAAAGTTAAAGTGACTAAAAGGGAAAAGGACAAGGTTTTAGGAATTGTGTGGGATCTTCATAGAACCTGGTTGGTACATGAACTTAAAATAAAAATTTCTCCAAAAGCATAGGAAAGTTCCTACTGAACTTAACTTAGCGTCAAATGATTTCATAGTTAATGTGCCCCAGTATATAACTAGAAGAATTATGTTAAGTCAAATCGCATCTCAGTATGATCCTTTCCGGCTGGTGTATCCTGTAACTTTTAAGAGCTAAATATATGATGAAAGAGTAAGTTTCCATGACTGGTGATTGAAGAAAAAGTTAGCCATTATGATTGGAACAGTGCAGTGTCGACAGAAACTGGGAATGAGTGGTGAAGTTATTTCCAGATGTTATTTAAGGTTCAGTCTCTCAGCTTCCCTAGGTCTGTCAAATACAAAGTGCCGTTGGTAGACCAACGGTGGTGATTTTTTCTGACAGGTCTAGTTCGTCATATGGAACATATGCTTACGTTCGGTGAGAAATGTCTGAAAGGGAGGATAGCAGTGTGGTGCGGGGTAATTGCAAGATAGCAGAAGTCTTGTTGGTAGATAGGGATAAAGATGGGAAAGTTAGAAATGTCCCTCTGAGGTACAAACCAAGGAAGTTTGGTATGATGTATAAGGGAGAAAGGGATGTAATTGTGAAATGATCTGCTCATAGAATTGTAGTAATTCGGCTATTAAGGAACATCTCTAATCAAAATAGTTTAAAAACTTATGTGTATTTATTTGTGTGCTTGTTTGAATTTAAAGAATTAGTCAATTTGACTTGACATACATATGATGGTCAGAGATTTAGTTTCGATGGTGGTGGAGTGTATCATTATGATTTTATAATGATAAATATTAACAATTCACTATGTTTGGTTAATGTAGTTGGTGCATGTTAGAATTCATTTGTTTCCGCAAGTACGTTAGAGATTTCAGGTGAAGGTGGCCAGAACGATGGCTGACATACTGTTTGAGGTCTGTGGTGGCAATGGTCACGTGATCAGTTGCTCTTGATATGAGTTAAATAAAAGGACGGAAGCGCCATTCAAGAAGAGGTTAATTGGTTGGGTTTCATGAATTCCCAGGCCGCCAGTGTCGTAAGTGATGTTGAATTGTTTCGCCAGGTCACCAAAACACACTGTTGCATCACGCCTGATCTAATAAAGACGTGATGCAACAGCGTGTTTTGGTGACCTGGTGAGAGAATTAATGATTGTAGTATATATTCTTTTTTCATTGGGAAAGTGCAGTCCCTATCTGGCACTAATAAAAAGAAACTAAATATACAGACCAGTAATTACGTTTATTCCATTTATGCAATACAGTCCAATTGCTCTCTTCGTAAGCTGAGCTAACCCAACCTACCGTTAAGTAAATTAACAATGGAAGCACTAGGCGTGAATAACCAGCTTAAAACCTTACCACTATATTTGCTCATTTACTTTCCATTCTTTTTCCATATTTCCTCTAGTACTCCCCAGGCTCCACCCTACCAGACACACACAGCTTCTAATACACAAATATAATGTTCATAAATCTTTCTTATAAAGGCATTCTCTTACAAGTAATACCTTCGAGCATTAGGCTATAATTTTACTTTTCCACTTTTCTCCTTCCCACCCACACATAAAATAAGAAACCCGTTATGATACAAATGAATATAAACATGTTTTCCGTCTTGTTTGACTAAATAATCCCCAAAACATTTGAAATTAAGAGATTTCATATAAACCTATATATGTCTAGCAATTTCTTCACATACTAAAAGCAGATGAATTTATATTAGTTATTACTCGACCACATTTACTGTTCTTTTTTTCGAGATGTAGGTCTTGTACTACGATAAAAAGAGCTGCAAATAGTAAATGGTAATAAAAAGTATAATTTGCTTATAGCAA
>NC_090745.1:71389110-71409110 GCF_036898095.1 Palaemon carinicauda
AGTCACTCACTAAGCAAAGGAAAAGGCAACTCTTTTGGCTGATGTTTTTGACAGTAAACAGAGTAATGAAAATCTTGAACTTCATCATTCCTGTTTTCCTGAGGCTAAACTAACTAGTTTAGCTTTTCGATCTCGTGAGATTAAAGCTCTGTTGATGGACCTTGATGCTTATGAAGGTGTAGACCCAAATGGTATTTTTCCTTTGTTTTTTATAAAGACAGGAGATTTCTTAGCTCCAAAGCTAGCTCCAAAGTTAGCAAGAAGAGGAGCTTTTAGCACTTGTTGGAGAATTGGTAATGTTACTCCTCTATATAAAAGTGTTTGTGGTAGCTCAAGTCCCACTGATTACCGCCCAATTTCCATGACTCCCATATTATCTAAAGTTTTTGAACGTCTTCTGCTAAAACTCCTTAATAGGTTTGCTGAAGGTAATCATCTACCCCCTAGTTTGCAATTTGGTTTTCATAAAGGCCTTGGAGCATGTGATGCCCTTCTTACAATCTCCAATGCTATACAGAAATCCCTTGATTGGGGTCAGGAAGTTCGTAAGATTGGCCTTGAATTTAGTGCTGCCTTTGACCGTGTTAATCATGAGGCCCTTGTTTTCAAACTCAAACAGTTGGGAGTGGGTGGGTCGTTTCATAGCATTATTATTGATTTTTTAAGTATTAGATCTCAAAGAGTTGTTGTTGATGGGCACCATAGTGAGTATAGGAATGTGATATCCGGTGTTCCACAGGGTAGTGTTCTTGGCCCATTACTTTTCATACTATATACACATGACATGTGGTTTGGCCTAGAAAACAAGCTTGTTGCATATGCAGATGATGCTACTCTCTTTGCATCAATTCCATCCCCTGAATGTAGATCTGGGGTTGGTGAATCCCTTAATAGAGATCTAGCTAAAATTAGTGCATGGTGCAAATTATGCGGTATGAAGTTGAATCCTAACAAAACTCAAAGTATGATTGTAAGTAGGTTAAGGACGGTGGCTCCTCAACATCCGGATCTCAGTATTGATAATGTTTCTTTAAATTTGTATGACTCTTTTAAAATCTTAGGTGTGATTCTCGACAGCAAATTTACTTTTGAGAAACACATTAGGTCTGTGTCTTCTTCAATTGCACAAAAAATTGGCTTATTGAGAAAGTCTTACAAGATCTTCGGTGATCAATCTATTCTGAAGAGGTGTTTTAATTCTTTCATTCTACCTTGTTTTGAGTATTGTTCTCCTGTCTGGTCTTCAGCTGCTGATTCTCATCTTAATTTGTTGGACAGAAACTTACGGTCTATTAAATTTCTTATTCCTGATCTAGATATTAATCTTTGGCACCGTCGTTCAATTAGTTCATTATGCATGTTGCATAAAATTTTTCATAACTCTGACCATCCTTTACATTCAGATCTCCCTGGACAATTCTATCTTGTTCGTAATACTAGACAAGCAATTAATTCTAATAGACAGGCCTTCTCCATCATGAGGCTCAATACTACACAGTATTCTAGAAGTTTTATTCCAGCTGTTACCAAGTTGTGGAATGATCTTCCTAGTCGGGTAGTTGAATCAGTAGAACTTAAAAAGTTCAAAGTAGGAGCAAATGTTTTTATCTTGACCAGGCTGACATGAGTCTTTTTATTGTTTACATATGACATGTCTGTTTTTGACATTGTTAATAGTTTATATAAGACATATCTGTTTTGACGCTGTTACTGTTTTTAGAATGATATATTGTTAATTTATTCTCATCATTTATTTATTTTCTTATTTCCTTTCCTCGCTGGGCTATTTTTCCCTGTTGGAGCCCTTGGTCTTATAGAATTTTGCTTTTCTAACTAGGGTTGTAGCTTGGCTAATAATGATAATAATAATAATAATAATAATAATAATAATAATAATAATAATAATAATAATAATAATAATAATAATAATAATAATTTAGTGCTTATAGCATTTACTTCGAAAAACTTTAAATATTTTTTTCAGTTTCCAGCCATATCTTTTAACACTAAATTTGTGTTCACTTATGTGTGTGTATATATATATATATATATATATATATATATATATATATATATATATATATATATATATATATATATATATATATATATATATATATATGTATATATACACATATATATATATATATATATATATATATATATATATGTGTGTGTATATATATATATATATATATATATATATATATATATATATATATATATATATATATATATATATATATATATATATATATATATATATATAAGTTTTATAGGTTCTTCTAGTCTGATCCCAAATGTTTCTTTCGTATTATTAATTTTGTAAAGGACCTCAAGTAGTCACAGGTTTTTAAGTATTTGCTGGGTTTTGTAACATTTTATACTACCAACCATTTTATTTTCTTGTTACCACAAAAGCATTGTAAGCAAGAAAATTGTAATATGATTAATTTCTAACAAAAACATGATTTCGTGTTTTATGTAGCCCTGTTGATGGGAATGGATTCACGAAACGTTGATTTACACAACAAGGATGAGACATGGTCTGAAGTTGCTTGCTGTCCTCTTCATCCTTATGTATATATATATATACATACATACATATATATATATATATATATATATATATATATATATATATATATATATATATATATATATATATATGTGTGTGTGTGTGTGTGCGTGTGTGTGTGTGTGTGTGTGTGTGTATGTGTGTAGGTATATCTCCATGTATGTCTTTTAGTAAAGTGTACCGCAAGTGTTTCATACTCTGCCTTGTAGTCTTGCTTTTCAGCAAGAGGCTAGTCCCACTGCCAATAACTGTGGAAGCTGCTGTCCTGCAGTTAGACTATTTACTCAAATGTTAGGCCCGCCATCAATAACTGTAGTTGATGAATGCAAGGGAATGTGATCATGTAAAACCTCTACCCAAATATGAACCATGCCTGATGCTATTATTAATATGGATGTAGCTAGGGCGTCCCCTGTAAGTGACATATGTCAGGGTCTCCCTACTGGCATGGTAAATAAATGAGGGGTACCGCAGGGTTGACGACCATGGCCAAAGATGTTAGTGAGAAAATGGAAAATGAGAGTGGTTACTTGGAATGTTGGTTCACTAACCGAAAGATTGAGGGAGATAGTGGAGGTGATAGGGAAAAGGAAGTACTAACAGATAGGCTACGTGAATGTGAGTAACTTTATACAGTATGAAAATGATCTTATATACAAAAATTTAAGCAACAATGTCTCAGAAACTCAAACAACTTGACTTTTGCACTGGCACACTTAAACAAGTTTTTCTATCATCAGTGCGGGAGAGAGCGAGAGATAAAAAAATCATTAGCATTACAGTGTATGAGCGTGTTTGAAACTTGTGCGGAAGAAAAAATACGTATATGAATAGTTATCTAATATTAACACATCAATATAAAGCAATTTTATGTGATTATCCAAAGTGTCATATGCCCTATGGTAGGGGCGTAAGAATACTATCACTGTGTGCCCTGCATGTTGTAGAAAGTGACTATAAGGACAGTTGCTGCCTTATAGTCTTATCAATAACTGTGGAAATAGCTGCCTTGCTGTTGGACTATTTAGTCAAAGGCTAGGCCCACCGCCAATTATTGTGGTTAATGACTGTAACAGCATGCTATCATAAAATCCTGCCAAATTATGCATCATGCCTGATACTATTTTAAATGTGGATGTGGCTAAGGAGTCCTCTGTAAGCGAGGCGTGTCAGGTTCCCCTTACTGGCATGGTAATTAGACGATGGGAACCGCAGGGTTCACTCATTGTGTCTGTAGAAGGCTAGATAAAAAGGAAATAGAACAAGAGAGATAGAAAATGGGTATAAACTCTAAAACAGCGGGTCAAGAGAGGGGAGTAAGCGAGTAGAGGTCATAATAGGTAAACGCTGAAAAGAAAAAGTGGTAGAAGTAAAGAGAAATAATGATAGGCTTTTAAAGGTCCCAATGATCACAGGTGATCAGATAATAAATGAGATCGCAGCATATGCCCTCCAGATAAAGGGTATATTATTTAGAGAAGATTTTGAGACTGCTACTAGATCAGTGAAAGAGGAAGATCAGGTAGTCATAGGAGCAGATAAGAATGGTAGAGTGGGGAAGAGAATGGATGGATATGAGGAGGTACATTATATGGAGGCCATGGATTTGGAATTAGAAATAGGGATGGGGATTATATATTTGAGATCTCTCAGAGTTTTTAATTGGCATGTATGAACACCTGCTTTCAGAAGCTGGATAAGCATCTGATAACCTATTAAAGTGGAAGAGTGGACAGCCAAATAGATTGTTTATTGGTTAGAGAAGCAGACAAGAAAAATGTGATGAACTCTAAAGCGATTTTGGGGGAAGCTTGTGTAAAGCAACATAGATGGTAGTGTTGGATTTCAAAATGAGAAGAAAGGGGAGATCTAGAATTAAGGTTTGGGACCTTAAACGAGAAAAGTGTGAGCAATTTAAAAGGATTGTGAGAGAGCAAGACCACTGGAATGGTCGAACTTAGAGATTAGACAGAGTAACAGATTGGAAAATATTAAATTGAGTATGAAAGAAATTTGTGTTTGGGGAAATGGAAGAATTGGTGGGAAGAACCAGCGGATATGGTATATCAAAAGGAGAAAACGGGTGATGGAGCAGAGAAATGCAATAATCAGTTAAAAGAAAATCAAAAGCATTTCAAAACTGGAAAGTAAGATAGGCACAGGGAGCAGAAGAACGATACAGAGAAGAGAAAAAAGATTCTAGGAGGAAAATAGAGCAGTTAAATGAAAGGCTAGGAACAAAGGAAGGAGAAAGGGATAAGATTTCAAACTTGGGGAAAGGGCAAAGATAGAATATGGCACAACTAGTAGTCTTCAGGCGTAAAGATGGAAATATATTGCATTGGGATAATGACCTTGAGGTAAGATGGAATGAATATTTTGTGCAATTATCGAATACTGAAAAGGAGAAAGATGAGCTGGAAGAAGCAAAAAGGGTGGAGGGGCCAGTGGTGACAATACAGAATACAGAAGTGAAGCGAGCATTGAGTAGAATGAAAAATGGTAAAACACCAGGCCCATCAGAGTTTCAAATAGAAATGGTCAAGATATTAGCTACAGAGGGGGAAGAATGGATGCTGAATTTATTGAGAGTAATATGAGAAGAGGAAATGATCCTTAAATACTGGAAGGAGAGTCTAATGGTATCTACTGTATTTTTAGGCAGAAAGGTGACATCAGGGAATGCAGTAACTAGAGGGAAATTAAATTAACAGAGTATTCTTTGAAAGTGTTAGAGAGGGTACTAGATGAGAGATTGAGAGATTGTAAAGATTGGGAAACGGCAGTATGGGTTAATGTGGGGGAGAGGGACTGTGGATGCTATCTTTATAGTAAGGCTGTTACAGAAAAAGAAACCAGAGGGAAACCAAAAGCTCTTCTGTACTTTTGTAGATTTAGAGAAAGCTTATGACAGAATACCAAGAGAAGTGATGTTTTGGTGCTTGAGGAAGAGGAAGGTCCTGGAAAAGTTGGTTAAAATGGTAAAGATGATTTATAAAGAACAAGGCAAAAAGTAATAACAACTGTTGGAGAAACAGAAACCTTTGAAGATAGTGTTAGATTACATAAGGGATCAGCATTAAGCCCGTTTTTATTTGTGTTGGTCTTTGATGTATTAAGTAAAGGGATGAGAAATAAAGTGTTATGGGAGTTGCTATATGCAGATGATTTGTTCATTATTGCATAAAATGAGGAAGAATTACAGAGAATAGTTGAACAGTGGCAAGAGACTTTGGAAACGGGTGGTTTGAGGGTGAATGGGGTAAAGACTGAAGCTATGGTTAGCAGTAAGGAAGATAGTCATAGAATGACCGTACATGAAAGTAGAGGAGCAGTTATAAAAAGGTAGAACAATGTAGATACTTGGGATCTACTAAAAATCAGGAGGGAGGATATGAGGCTGAAGTTGAGAATAGGATAAAAGCAGCATGGAGAAAATGAAGGGAGGTAGCTGGAACGGTATGTGATAGGAAAATGCCAATCATTGTAAAATTCAAGATCTATAGAAAAAGTAATAAAACTAGTGTTAATGTATGGATCAGAAACTGGCTTTAAGATGAAGAGAAGAATCAAAGCTCGAGAGAGCAGAGATAAGAATGCTAAGGTGGATTATAGGAATGTCACTGTTTAAAAGAATGGAAAATGATGAAATAAGAAGAATGGTAGGTGTAATAAAGATTACTGAGATGATAAGAGTGTCATGAGTGACATGGTGTGGGCACGTAACATAGGGGGAGGGAGTGAGGAGGGCTTGGGAGGAACCTGTAAAGGGAAAAAGATCAAGAGGGAGGCAGAGAATCAGAGGGCGACATAAGGTGAAGGATGATATGGAGAGAAGAGGTTTGGTGGAAGAGGATGCCTTTGATCAAAGGCATTGGAGAGGGCGCATCAGGCAACTGACCCCTTTATTTAGGAATATCGATGGAGAAGAAGAAGAAGAAGAAGAGTCCAGTTAGAGAGAAGGGAGGCAATAAATAACATTTGTTTACCATTTAATAAACGAGTTTTTAAATACCATACCCCTTCTAAAAAACTTGATATTAGGGCAGTGTCTAAGTATAGGTGCACACAGAACTTCAGATTGATTAAGAATAGCCCTGGAAATGACAATCATGTAATATACATTATTTTTTTTTTTTCAGAATGTAACTTGTTTTATATGGGCCAAACATAAAAAGGCATTTATGACAGAACAAAACACAAAAAATGGCAGTTTCCATGGAGTGTGATAATAATGCTTTGTAGTAATACCGCTAAGATTAAATTTCAGAATCGGTTAGTCAGAGACTGTGACACTAAGCCACATAAATAGTTTTAACACAAAGAAAAATCTCACTCGTGTATATATATATATATATATATATATATATATATATATATATATATATATATATATATATATGTATATATATATATATATATATATATATATATATATATATATATATATATATATATATATGTTGAAGAATTATTTTATATACTAATTCTGTAGAAAATTTATAAAATTGTGTATATATGTTTATCTATGTTCATATTTGTTTCATCCTTGAAACCCCCCTTTTGCCATACAAAGCAAAATCAAAAAGAAATACTGGGAGTTTCAAGGATAATATGCTCAGTCCATAGATGGCTCTGCTGGCTGTATTTTAATATTTGCAGTTCCTGATTCCATCATCCTTGGGAAAAAAAATTTCACCTACTGGTAATGAGGGAAGAGTGAGGAGGCGGATCTGTTATATTGGCCATATTGGACATATCGAAGATTGGATATTGGACATATTGGATATATTGGATAATATTTTCTTCGAGTGTAGAAGTGCTATGAAGATGGAGTAGCACTTCATTTTAAAGCCACCTCTCCTGCAATTGCTTACCACGAGTGCTACCATGAAGAGTGCAATATCAAGATTTCTGAATACATAGTTCTCAACAATAGGATCTTTTGCTGCTCTTCAATTTGAATTGGGATTTTAAGGATATGGCCTACCAACCCCGTAAGTTTCCTATGATTTTGTGGCATATGGTTCAACTTTGGTTAGGGGGTTATAATATTTGGAATGAATATTAATTATTCAAGTCTTCAACCCTAATTATAAATTTTCTATGGATTTTAAGCTCATTATAAAATTACTATAGTCTATTTTTTATAGCGGTGCATATTTGCACTGACTCACAGGGGGTGCCCTTTTAGCTCGGAAAGGTTCCTGATACCTGATTGGTCGGAAGTATTTTTGTCCGAACACCTTCATTGTTCTCGAATAATTACCAGGTAATGTGAATCGAAACTTATTTATTAACCTATATTTCTCCATCAGATATATGTTTTGTTAATAAAAAATGTGAAAGAATAAATATATTACAAAGAATCGTCTTGGTAAGTCTAAATTTAATAACACAATCCGCCGAAGTCACCGACAGCAGCTTGTTTTCGGATGCACGCTTTGTAATTTTGTAATTTTTCACATATTTTAACGCAAATTGGGATAAATTACACTCATGTTATTATAAACCTTCTTTGAATACCAGAATTTATCAAAATCATGGAATTAATAAAACCCAATATTTGTGAAAACTTATGGGGAGGTAAAAGAACAGCCTGTACCGGCCTGGCGGGAAAACGATCCCTTCTGACTTATAGATGCAGTTTTTTTTTTCTTTTGTAATATAGTTCGGCCTATTCCTTTCAGTTTAAATAGTCTTGCATTGTCTCTCTTAGCATTATTTTGCTTATTATTTTCTCACACTCTTGTTCCTCACCTAATATCTATCTATTTTCCCGATATCACTTCTTTCATAAATGGGATATCCGCACTACGATTCCTAATTTCTTATCCTCTGTCGCAAGTGATGGCTTGAAGGGAAGCGCGTGCTAGTCTCATTAAAATAGTGTAGAGGCGGGAATAAAGAAAAAATACTATGCTTAATTTCAGGTTTACAGAATAGGTTATACTTTCTACACAGCATAAAATTTATGTTGTTATTATTATTTACATGCTTACTGACGTAAGTTACAAAACATATGGAATCGTAGTGCGAATATCACATAGGCCTACATGAAAGAAGGGATATGGGGGAAAATAGATAAATATTATGTGAGGAACAGGAATGTGGGAAAATAATAAGCAAAATAATACGAAGAGAGACAATGCAAGACTATTTAAACTGAAAGGAATAGGCCGAACTATATTACGAAAGAAAAAAAAAACTGCATCTATAAGTCAGAAGGGATCGTTTTCCCGCCAGGCCGCTACAGGCTGTTCTTTTACCTCCCCATAAGTTTTCACAAATATCGGGTTTTATTAATTCCATGATTTTGGTAAATTCTGGTATTCAAAGAAAGTTTATAATAACATGTTTAACTTATGCTGAGTGTAATTTATCCCAATTTGCGATAAAATATGTGAAAAATTACAAAAATACAAAACTTGCATCCGAAAACAAGCTGCTGTCGTTGACTTCGGCGGATTGTTATTAAATTTAGACTTACCAAGACGATTCTTCATAATATATTTATTCTTTCACATTGTTTATTGACAAAACATATCTGATGGAGAAATATAGGTTAATAAATAAGTTTCGATTCACATTACTTGGTAATTATTCGAGAACAATGAAGGTGTTCGGACAAAAATACTTCCGACCAATCAGGTATCAGGAACCTTTCCGAGCTAAAAGGGCACCCCTGTGAGTGGGTGCAAATATGCACCACTATAAAAAATAGTCTATAGTGTTATTTCTAGCTTAATTCCAAATCATTGTTTTGTGCATAGAATAGCCTAGTGGGTGTTCGGATTTGCTTAAATCGATATACCATGTAAGATTCTATTTTCCTGAGTTTGTTTTTTCATATTTAATTTAATATTACTTAACATAGGATTTTAGTGAGCCTAATTTTTTCATTTGTTACTAGGCTAAGTTACTTGTGCTTGCTGGAAGGTAGCCTAGTATCATCGGCTTCAGTTATCTTCCTGGTCTTGGCAAATTTATTAGGTACCTAGTTCAGTTGTATGTAATGTTGTGTTGGCATATTTGTACTTGATATTGATATATTGTATGCTATTCATTATTGTTTATAAAGGGAATTTAGATAATTTTACATTAGGTTTTTGATGGACATTTTTTCGTGGTTTGCAGAATCCATAGTTTACAAAAACAGGCAAGAGTTGAGTGGGTTCTACCACAGGCAGTCACTAGTGATTGAGGATTCCACTTCAGCCATCAGAGTTCCATTGCTTTGCCATATTTGATATTTATTCAATATAAATAAAGAATCTAATATTTTTAATTTTAAAGTTTCTTTATCCAATATTGACATTAAAGTTATTGTTACTCTGCTCTCGCTGCTCTTGTTATAAATTTACATTTTGGGTTTAAGTTTTTGAAAATATATATATATATATATATATATATATATATATATATATATATATATATATATATATATATATATATATATATATATATATATATGAATCTCAATGAGGCTGGAATGACATTTTGAATGATCTTGGGTTTTCGAATTGGTCGTAATTGCATGTGTGTGTTGAGCCTGTTGTTCTCTTGAATAAGAATCTGGTTAACATAATTGATATGTGTATCACCATAGGTAAGTACGACGAGTGTGCATTGAAAAGCTGTTATTTTATTTCATTTTTTTTTTTTTTTTTTTTTTGCAAATAAATCACTAGCTATCACTGATTTCAGGGTGATCAGCCTGCAGAGAGCCAGTAGTCTAACAGCCATGATCAGTTCAAGACGGAATCTATCGGTAGTAGGATGACGAGGGTACCAACCACCCATTGAGATACTACCGCTAGAGAGTTATGGGGTCCTTTAACTAGCCAGACAGTACTTCATTGGATACTTCTCTCTGGTTACGGTTCACTTTCCTTTTGCCTATACATGCACCGAATAGTCTGGCCTATTCTTTACAGATTTTCTTCTATCCCCAAACACCTGAACACTGAGATTAACAACCAATTTTTCTAAATCCAAGGGGTTAACTACTGCACTGTAATTTTTCAGTGGCTACTTCTCTCTTGGTAAGGGTAGAAAAGACTTTAGCGTTGGTAAGCAGCTCATCCAGGAGAAGGACACTCCAAAATTAAACCATTGTCTTGGGTTAGAGTTATCTTGCTTGAGAGTGCACTCAGGCACACTATTCTATCTAATTTCTCTTCCTCTAGTTTTGTTAAAGCTTTTATAGTTTATATAGGAAATATTTATTTCAATGTTGTTACTCTTCTTAAAATATTCCTTTCCTCACAGGGCTATTTCCCCTGTTGCGGCCCCTTGGCTTATAGAATCCTGCTTTTCCAACGAGGGTTGTAGCTCAGCAAGTAATGATAATGATAATAATAATAGCCTACCTATTCATTTTCTAGCTTTTCTAAACTTGCCAATTAGTTCCGACAATCACATTACCACATATGACACGTGGAACCTCACAGAAGACAATCCTCTGCATCAGTGTGCAATAAGAGAGTGTTAGTTCTGCCCTGTTGGTGAAAATTCTACGCTTTAACAATACGGCCACCCATACAGAGAGGGTGAGGCAAGGCTGTCTTGCTCGAATTAGATAAGTATTTGACCATGTGGTGGGTAATTTTTAAATGACCACTCCCCAGGGCCTAATCTCATCGCGGGCGTGTGGTTGGTATCATTCAGGGGTCGATGCCCCTTTAAGATGTAGATCCCTCAACAAACGACTGTACTAAGTACACAGATGTTCATTTTGTTTGTTGTTCATGTAACTGATGTGGAGGACTAATTTTTCTTTTATTTTTATTTTTTTTTTTTTTTTGCCATTTTTATTTATTTTTTGTTTGCCAAATCCAGAGAGAGAGAGAGAGAGAGAGAGAGAGAGAGAGAGAGAGAGAGAGAGAGAGAGAGTGTCAGCGAGCGAGAGAGAGAGAGAGAGAGAGAGTGTGTCAGCGAGCGAGAGATAGTTAGTATATTGGTTGTTTGTTGTGAGAAAGACTGTTGGTATAACTGAGGTTGTTTGTTTATGTTTTCAGCTAGCTTAGGACATTGGTGGATGGCTTGGGTGAATGTTCTTTTTTATTTCACTACAGCTAGAGGCAGTTGTGAGGTTTGAGTACTGGATTTACTTTATATTTTTTTACCAGCATGGAAGTGTTTGTTTATTTCTATAGTAAGTACAATTTTATTCATCTTTGCTAGGAGTGATTCTGAATGATAGAAACAGTTTATTATTTATCTTTGATTATACTGCGATAGATTAGTTAGCTAGGTATATCCGTAAGTGTTTTTTTTTTATTTGCAGAACCATATCTCCTCTCTTATATTACCACTCTTGTGGAGGACATTTGTAGCTACCCTCTCCAGCTGTGATTCATGTAGGTATTGACGATGTGGACTGTTTAATGACTTGGATTGGATTATACTTTGAAATACATAGCAGGAAGTTGACGAGGGTTGTGGTAAACCGAAATGATTTGGAATGCACTTCGGATGATGATGACATTCACTGCCTTAATCAATTGAAAGTGTGTGGCAGATTATCAGGAAGTGTTCCGGTTGCCACAGAGTTGGCAGTGGGCTGTGGAAGACTGTGGGACCTCATGTGGACGATAGTGTCCTCTCGCAAACACATTTAAGAGAAATTCCATAATAACGTAGGACTGCACAAAATTGGTCGGTGCACACTACAAAAGGCTTTTTTTCATAGCCCATAAATGCCATCAAAAGTGAAGATCTATATTCTGCGCATTGCTGTACAACATGTCTCAATATGAAAATCTGGTCAGTACAGCTTCTACCTTTTCAGAATAATACTTGTTCATCTCTTAGCTTTTCATCAATCTTTCTCTCCAGCCTCTTGGAAATAAGCATAATATTTTCAAGACAACTAACATAAGTGGATGCATCTGCAATTATTGCAATAACGTCACCCTTTTTGCTATTTTCACCAACACACCTAACTCCCATTCATCAGGCTGAGCCTCTTCATGCCACAATCAACAAAATAATTTTGTAAGTATTCAGGGGGTCACTTTATTTTCAGCCAGTATAATCTCAGCTTTTTTAATGATAGCTATGATTTCATAAACACTGAATTCATTCATTGTTTCATCAAGGTTTTCATCAGCTTCAGGTATATCAACCAAATTATTCTTTTCACGCTCCTATTCATGACCTCACTAAAGTGTGCCTTTCGATGTTGCCTTTCCTCATCCTTTGATGTTGTAAAAAATACCTCTCTCTTTTTGATGGGTAATAGTTCTTTTTCTTTGCCCTAATAGAAATTTCATTATTAATGCTATGATTGATTCTTCATTATCAATACTGGAATACTTAGCATGCTATACCTTGTAATTTTCATAACTTCATCAGAAACTTTCAAACGGTCAGTTTTTGTCCTTGTCTCCTTTTGATAGTATTCAACGTATCATTTAATATCCATGGTTTTCTCCTTGTAGCTGCCTGTCCCAAAACCTCACTACCAACTGACTGATATATGTCTTTGATATCATAATTCCTTGTGATGCACAGTACCTATCTAACTAAGGCAAGTAACCCTTGCCAGGCCATACTAATTCCAGTAGGATCATCTGCTAGACTTCAGGTGCAGAAGTCGAAAAAACAGTTTTTCCATCGCCATACACCCAACTCGTCAGCCTGCTGCCAGTGACTTCAACGAGATTTAGGGGGTATTTCCTCCACACCCAAAGTTCTCTTTACTACACCAGGTTGCTTATCCACTTATATAACTTATATAACAGCTGGCAAACATAGGCTGCTAAGATATACCGACTCAAAAAACAATATAGGAATTATATTCAATATCCTGTAACACGTGTCTCATGAAAACAAGTTCATAAAGCACACATCTGGTGGAAGGCTAAGGTGATTACATTCTCTTCCATCGAACTGTAAAACATCTAAATATCTGTCTTGTATTTCTCCAACTTGAATGGATCGTGATGCAGGGAATTCAACAGCATACCATCTTATTCCTGCTGTGTGGCTGCCACTATTAGAGGTAAATCATGTTCATAATTGAACATGGCCACTGAGTGCTTTACGGGTAGTATATTCTCCAAATGCTCCTAAGGAGTGTAAGGTTTTGGGAAAATGGTGCCACACAGATACAATCCTTCACAAGTAAATGCCAAGGCAAGCGGGGGTTTCGATAAGAAATTATCATTCCTGATAGAGAGGCCCTTTTGATGAAAAAGTTCCTCAAGATCGGACATGAAAACTTCTCCCAGAGTCACCCCTCTAAGCACCATACTGTCCTTCCCCAAGTAAGGTATGGTATTACACATGTAATGAACACCAACACAAGCTTCATACCCAATGTATAAGAGAAGAAAATTGTATTAGTAACCAATAAAAGTAAAAGGATATCAAATACATATTTGGTGACTAACAAATTAAAAGAAAAATCCAAATATAAAATAGCTGATCACTAAAAAGTAGAATAATAATAATAAAAATAATAATAATGATGATGATGATGATGATGATGATGATGATGATAAAATAATAATAAAATAATAATAAAATAATAATAATAATAATAATAATAATAACAGAGAAAAATACAAACACGAAAGAGAAATCATGAAAGAAATAAATATAAAGAATAATTATAGATTAATATAAATAAAATCAATTATATGATGCAAAGAAACAATTACATGAGTAAAAAAAATAAAAATAAACATCTACGCACTTATATAGCTAGCTTATAGGGAATATGCATCTTGAATAAACAAAACCTGTGAATGAATACCATCTGTTTATACATGGTGAATGGGGCCTGATAAATAATTCCTTTGACAAATAGGCTCCATTTGGTCGAAGACTTTTATAATTGGAGCCAGATGGTACTGCCTCACTCTCTCTGCATGAGTGGGCATTCGAAGCATAGAATCTTCACCAAGAGGAAAAGGAAAAAACGATGCTTGTTCATTGTACAGTGATACAAAAGTTGCTCTCTGTGCAGTTTCAGATGTCCCACAAGGTTGTAAGGTTGTCTGACCAGATAGTTGACATGATTAGAATTCCAGTGAAAGCCTTGAACTCCCTCAAATCTAAGTCCCTAATCGCAACAATGCCCTTGAGATAGTATCAACCTCCAAAAGAACTAGCCAATCATTGGAACACATGACAATCTCCCCCTGCATCATATAATTCAAAAACAAAAAAAAAGGTTGGACACTTTTCTTGTCCCCGACGGGGCAGAGGTAAGACCACAAGGTCCAATCATTAGAATAAAAATGTTGGGGAGAGTTGGGTATGGGTCTTTGTGCCATCGAGTACCATCAAAATTTTGAACTAATTCTGCATCAATATACAGATTTGAGTTCCCCCTGGAAAGTAGGAGTTGCCCCCCCCCCCCCTCCTCCTCTTCCTGCTCCTCTTTTTAACTGGACTGAACCAGTTGAAAGCAGGTATACCAGCACGTGTGATTGAGGGGTGGAGAGATGTTGTTATCATTTTCACAACAGGAAAAGGTCCACTAATCCCCTCTTCATCCCCATCGTCATGTCCATCTTCAGCTTCCTCCTAACATTTTTCTTAACCTAATATAAAATAATAATAATAATAATAATAATAATAATAATAATAATAAAAATAACAAAATATTTTATAAGAAAAAGAAATGCAAATACGAAGGACAAATCCTCAGAGAAATAAATATCTAACCTCCTCATCACCATTCTTGAAAATGTCGGCAACTTCAAAATTGTCATTAAAATTTCATACTAACCCGACTGGGAGTTGATGCTATCAATTCCCAGTGAAGCCTGTCTGTTGGCCATTATTAAAAAGAACTGCAAACAAAATAATTAGCATACAAAAATAACAAACTCTAGAAGTATCAACACTATTGCATGATATATTATGTAAACTAACTTGACCTTGGAAAGCTCAGAGAAGTAGGAAGCAGAAGAGCTGGTGTGGAGTGTCTTAACCTGACTTTTGCTGGTAGATTTTTACCACACTAGTCAATCAACATCAAATCCATGACGGCATGTGAATTATGAGTAAAAAAAGACACCCAACTCACCTATCCAGGGTATTATTTAAATCAATATGTCAGAGCCATGGGCATATTTTGCAAGTGAAGGAGATTGCTCTATGCACCAGGGTATTTATTTTCTATAAACTAATTTTTTTTAGATAAGTTCTTGCATTAATTCATGGAAATGGTCGTAAACAAGGACCGGAATGCATAAAAACAATGGCAGCAGAAGTAAAATCTGCTGCAGCTAGTGTTCCTGAGAGGGCTGATGAGTTTTATGAAAAAAAAAAAAAAAATTCAGTGTTTTTAGAATGCGGCACTTCAGCATTATCGACATAAAGAAAAAGATACAAAAGACTTGCAGGAATATAATAAGAAAGACCATTAAAACAGTAACTTAATTTTTCCATAGGTGCCTTTAACCGGGTCGTATCTCCTAATTCCATACCAATTAAACTGCCATGTTTGTTCTGTCAATCTGTTAAGACTAAAATGAGAATTCATTATATCAAAACACTTTTTGCAATATCAACCTATCCTCTTTTCAAGGTTAAATGTATATCAATGCATTCCAAAAAAAATTTGTTCCCTGGAGAAGTCCCTCTCTGCGTAAAAAATCTTTGCAAAAGCATCAGATTGATATGAAAAGGTCATTTTTTTCAAGTAGGGCTTGCCATAACGAAAATTAGCATTTTAGGTGAAACAATATAGAAATATTAAGCTTTAAGAAGTAGTTTACTAAAAAGATATCGGTCAAACGTGTTACTTTTTACTTACCAGAGTTAACACTGTCTAGGGAGGCTGTTCAATGTCTGATACCATGAACAACTGGAGCGTATCTTTATTCACTAATGAGCCAACCTAATATGTAAAGGAACTTTGGTATGCTGAAGGAAATAATCTATTAAGTTTACAATTAACTTTCAAAAAGGTCTTGGAGCATTTAATGCCATTCTTACAATTTCCAATGCTGTAAAAAATATCCTTCAATTGAGGCCAAAAAGTTTGTATGATAGGCCTGGATTTTATTGCTACCCTTTGGCATGTTAAACATGAGTCACTTGATTTCAAACTCGAACAGTTAGGAGTAGCTGACTCTTTTCTTAGCATCATTATTCGTTATTTAAATAACAGATTGAAAAGGTTGTTATTGATGACCATCATCTCAAGTGTAAGAAGGTGATATCTGGTATTCCAGTTTGGCCTAGAAAACTAGCTCATTGCATATGCTGATGATGCCACTGTCTTTGCATCAATTCCATCTCCTGGATTTAGAACTGGAGTTGCTAAATCGCTAGTGTATGGTGCAGATTATAAGACATAAAGTGGAACCCTAACAAAACTCAAAGTATGATTGTAAGTAGGGCAAAGACAGTGGCTCTCCAACATCTAGATATTTGCATTGATAATGTTTCTTTAACTATATATATAAATCTCCATTAAAATTTTGTGTGATTGTTGATTGTAAATTTACTTTTGAGAAGCTTTTTTTGGTCTGTTTCTTCTTCATTTCAACAAAAAATTGGCTTATTGAGATTAAAATGTTTTGGTTATATATTTATACTAAAATAAAAAAAATTAATGCATTGATTTTACCTGGTTTCGAATATTGTTCTCATGTCTGGTCTTCAACTGTTAACTCTCTTAATTTGTTAGACAAAACTTGTGGTCTGTTAAATTTTTTATTCCTGGTCTAGATATTAATCTCTGGTACCATCGTTTAGCTAGTACTTTACACGTGTTGCATAAAATTCTCTAGTTCTGACCATCCTTTGCATTCAGATCTAGCAAGACTGTACAATCCTGTATATATGTTAATGTAGGCAGTTAATTATAAGTCTTTCCTGCTCTACTATAAGGCTCAACCCTACACAGTATTCTAGAAGTTTTATTACAGCTTTACCCAGATTGTGGAAGGATTTTCCTAATTTGGCAGTTGAATCGGTAGAATTTGAGGAGTTCAAACTTGCATCAAATGTTTTTTTGTTGAACAGGTTGACATAAATCTCTCTTCATAATTTATTTATGACATATCTAATTTAACGCTGTGACTGATCTTAAGATATTTCATATTCTTCATTCATTACTTCTCATTTAGTAAATTTACTTCCTTTCTTCACCAGGATATTTTTCCTTGTTGGAGCCCTTGGGCTTATAGCATCCTGCTTCTTTGATAAGGGTTATAGGTTAGATAATAATAATAATAATAATAATAATAATAATAAGTTCTTTGCTTTAAAAGTTAATGTTCAAAGTATATGGGTGGTCCAAGATTCGGTGGTCTATCTTTATTCAATGTTTTCAGGGGTGGGGTCAAGTTACAACTAGTTTCAAGCACTACGGGACTTTAGCTCATCATTAGGCTTGTGTTGAGGATAGGTTTCTCCTACTGGATCAGTAGGGCCAACAGAATTGTAAGCCTCATGCCATCGGGGGCACTACTGATGATTTTGGTATTTTTAACGATGTGTTCTTGCGAAAAGGAGCTATTGGGGTTTAGTTGTCAATGTTCCTTAATGGCACCTTTTTGTACGCAACAGGAGAGGCCTTTAGAGAGCCACATGGTTTTCATCACAATGTAGCTCCCTGGGCATCCTCATATGGGGTATTGGTATCAGTAAACCACATAGTTCTCTTCCGACTGTCCTGCACAGTACTGGGTTGGGCTATTTCTTATGATCAAAGCCAAAGTTTTTGCATTTTGATGATAGATCCCAAACTTAAGATCGGTACAATGTACTTAATGGCTTTTTCATCTTCCTGATAATATCAGTGCAAGGTTCCTAATGGGTAGCCTTCCAGTAGGAGCAATGAGAGTAAACCCTCTCCACAAAGGTCTTGATTGTGGAGGCCTTGTATTTTGCAGGGTAATTGCTGTCACCGTTGAGGGGGTCAAAGGTTTGTTGGTTTATTGTAGACAGACGTATAAAATCCAGTTTTGGTGGTTTCAGCCTGGACATCCATTAAGGGAACCGTCCTTTGTAGCTGTGTTCCAGTGTTAAGTGTAGGTAGCTGCACTTGTCAAAGATGCAACGGATCTCCCCCATGTACTGGTAGGAAGTAGCCCTGAGTTGCAATCAATGTTTCTCAACTATAAGTTAGGATGGCGTATGCGCAAAAAAAAACTCGCTCTCCTGATAATCCCATGTAAAAGTTCACAAAAAGGACTCCCAGCGGTAATAATACATGTTTGTCCACTGTAGGTCAGAAAGGAGCTCTAATGTTTTGAGGAATTCAGCAGAGAACGATATATCATAATTGTCTGTGATGTATGGAGAGAAGAGGGAGTTAAACCTTTCTGCGAGCTGGTATATAGGGTCATGCATTGGTTTATAATTCGTGCCAGTGGATATGCAGTCTTGTGGGTCTTGACATTCACATACATGTAGCCTAGATTATAATACCCTTTAATAAGTGGCATATGGTTGGTGGTACTGACAGTGTAGAAAACTTCAATCATGTTATCCTCTCTTTTATGTCTTCAGTAGGATTATGAGAGAGATACTAAAATTTTTTTGCATCTGCGAGAATACCGTCTAGTTTCTCGTGGTATTGTTTCTTGTCGATGAGCATGACGGTGATAATCTAATCCATTCGACTGACAGTGATATTCTTGTTTACCCTTAACTGCTTAGCGACATTTTTCATTTCCTAAGTGACGATTTTGCTTGCATATTGCCTGCAGTCCGTGAGGGCCTCAGCAACGAGTAGGGGCTGGAAGCCCTCCGCAGTTCAAAGGGCGCCATTCTCTTCATGGGTCTGGTTAGTATTCAGGAGGAGCTCATTCTCCATCCTTTTTCTCCGTAGGCTTAGGTTTTTTCTTTAGTGCAATTCAGGACAAGACGGGGTATCTCGTCCTGGGCAGGGTTAGGATTATATTTTGCAAGGTTGATATAATCCTGCCTTTGCTTGTGGGTTCTTAACTTGCCACCATTGATACTAGTAAGCTTTTTCGCTAGTCTTTATTTTCCGTTGTATATCCTTATCTTTGAGTTTATGAAAGTGAAGAAACATGTTCTCGGGGTATGGGAGCATCTCTTTTTCTTGGTCATGGTACTCGGCTTCATCTGATGTGTCGAGTTGCCTATAGTCTCCATCATCTCCAATTGTATCACCCTTTTTTATGGTGTCCAAGACATCCACAAGCCCCTCTTCAGGATCTTTTGTAGGGGTTTAATTCCCACATCTGATATTGGCCTACTCCTCCTCCAAGCAAGCAAGAGGGGTGTGGTGCTTGTCTCTCACTCTCTTCTTTGTACCTGCCAAAGAGGCCCCGACCCCCCACTACAATCTACCATTATAATCACAACACTGACAAAGACAGCAATATTAAGCTAAACAGCAGAATGGAACAGAGCCTCTCCTGCCAAGTGCTTTGGCCTATTGCAGAGCATATTTCTCTAACCGGGATTCTCACACACG
>NC_090745.1:71414110-71421610 GCF_036898095.1 Palaemon carinicauda
CCACTACACATCACTATGTTGGTATATCTGAAGCCTTTTGTAATTTGGAAAAGAAATTTGTTAGTATATCGGATGACAATCTTAATCTTGTTAAAGGTTTTATCTATGGTCTAAATTCATTCCCCTCCTATTCAAATGTACCATTAAGATTCCTAAAAGTTTACAAAAAGCTGAAAAATAATGACGAACTTCATTTTACGAAAGCTTATGTCTAACGCCATGGTTATACTAAATAAGCAAGATTACAAAGACAAACTGTACTTACTGCTGAGTGATGTTAATACCTATGATCTACTGACATCAAATCCATCTGAACGTGTGCTTTCTCATTTTAATAAGAAGGTCAAAAGTATCTTAAAATATAATAAAGATTTGATTAAACAATTTGTAACAATATCTCCAACTTTACCAGATTTTTATGGCCTTGTTAAAACACATAAACCTGGTAACCCCATTCGACCAATTATCAGAAGAATATGGCTGGTTAAGATTCTTTCACCTTTAGTAGGAAGCATTTCGAATTCCAATATCAAACATGATGTAGCTCTGATAGAAAAACTAAATAGCACAACTATTAATTTTAATTTTAAAATGATTAGTTTTGATGTTGTATCTCTGTTTACAAAAGTACCTATAAATGACTTGCTTGAATATTTAGCTGAATTTTTAGACAATTATGATTTATCCTTGTCCACTCATAATATTTTAGAACTGGTTAAACTCTGCATTTGTGATTCTGTTTTTACTTGTGATGCCAAATTCTATACACAAAATTTGGTATGGCAATGGGAAATCCTCTTTCGCCTGTTTTAAGTAATTTATATATGGAGTTTTTTTTTAAACAAGATTTTTACCTAATATTTTGCATTATGGTGTTGTGTGGTATAGGTATGTTGATGATATTTTTTGCATATGGCCTCTAACCGAAAATGTAAGTGCATTTCTCTTTGAACTGAATAATTTGGTACCTTCCATTAATTTCACTTGTGAAGAAGAACGTGATGGTTGTCTTTCATTTTTGGATGTAAATGTTCACTGTACTCTAAATGGCTTCAAATACTCAGTGTATAGAAAACCTACAAACGTAAATTCATATATTCACTATTATTCCAACCATAGTAATCAAGTTAAGAAGGCTACTTTTTCTTCTATGTTTTTAAGAGCCTTACGTATCTGCAGCCCGGAATTTCTTCAGGAAGAGTTTGAAAATATCTTCAACATATCGGAAAAATTTAAATACCCTAAATATTTTATTGAATATGCTTTACAAAAAGCACAAATAACTTTTTATTCTGCAACTCCGAGAATGGCTTTTAATAATGATAATGTGCTCGTTTTACCATATAATGACTTCTTACGGAGGGTTCCAAGTTTTTGCAAGAATTTTAATATTAATGTTGTTTTTAAATTTTCAAATACACTGAAAAGCATACTAATAAGGAATTCTCCCAAAAGTTTCTCAGGGCTGCATTTACGGGGTTCCTTGCATGAACTGCAAGTGTTTTTATCTCGGACAATCTGGGAAGGGACTGGACACCAGAATTAAACAACACAAATATAGTGTGAGAACGGGACAAATCTCGAATGATTTGTTTTTACACATTAATAATTTTAATCACATGACTCATTGGGAGGGGGCAAAATTTGTTTTATATTGTAATAATATAACTCGTAGAAATATAATTGAATCTGCTTTTATCAAATATCACAGTGACTTAATGAATGTAAGCCAGGGTATGTACAAAATGGACCCATTTGTTGTTAACTAACGAGATTTGTAAGATTGTTTCTTTTTAATCACCTGTTGAACTGTTCTGTATCTGCTGTACTAGTTTTAACTGAACTTTGAATACTTGTTTTCATTTTTTTTACTTTACTTTGTTAGATGTTCTCTGTGTTTTTAGCATTGTACCTCGAAAATGTGTTGAAATAACACGAAAGCGCTCGGTACGCCTTCTTTTTTTTTTCCTGTGGCCTTGGCTGAATATATTGTCACGCGCTATTTAGTGACTTATAAGCATATATATATATATATATATATATATATATATATATATATATATATATGTGTGTGGGTGTGTGTGTGTGTGTAGTATATATTCTTACAAAGCTTGTTTAGTGTAGAGTAAATACCGTAGTTTATTAATGATTTTGTTTATATTTTATTTGTGCATTGAAGAGAGTTAAGTCAGTCAGTAAATTAAACTCCTCTCATGATAATATAATATTTTATGCAAATTACGTGAGACATTCGTCATCAATTTCATTCTATTTTTTTATTTAATTTAGTATATGTAAATATGTTATTTTTAAAAATTAACTCTTATTTCATGTATGTTTGTTACGAAGTTTTACATATTCTATTTGAGAATGTTGTGGGATTTGTGAGAGATATGAACAAGGGCTTAGGTAATGTTCTTTCATATTTTATGAGGTATTGCATCATGTTTGTGAGACAATGCTCAGTAACATGTGCTTTGGAAAATTCTCTACCACGTGCTTTCGAAATTCCACGAAGGCCTGCTGATAGGATATTATCTTTTTTGTTTATTTCATGGACAAAGGATGGGCGGCAAGCTGACTGAAAGAGCCTTGTGGTGTGGCGTGAGTAGTGTTCGGGAGAGCGATACTTGGCAACTCAGGGGCCTTGCTCGGCCCCCACACTTCAGACCTCAGACTGGGAAATTTCTGGATGTAGATGAATCTCTTTATAAGGTGACCCCCAGGAATAGTGACAGATAGAGGATAGAGAATTGCACCCTGCAGACAGCCCTCTTCCCCTCTCCCTTTCTCACACGCAGCTCAGTGTACTGTTTTAAAAGTGTACAGTGAAAGCATCAAAGTTTGACGTTAAGAATATTTGTAATCATAATGAGAGATTTGTGTTGTAATCTGGTTATCTATTTTGCATTGAGTGTTAAACTTGAATGCAATATTATTCAGATTTAATTTAAAGCCTTTATATAATTTACATTGCATTATTTCTTTTCTTAGTCTAAGGTTTGTTCATATATAGTAGTTCAAGTCAAGTTAATATATAATTTTCTGATCGTAACAGTTTTGTCTCTAGCTAAGTTTCGTTCAGTCTTAATATTTTCCAGTGACTTATTTTGTTATTATGTACATTTTTTCAAAGTGTTGTAATTTATAGAGAATATATTAACTTTTGTATAGAGTGTATCCTTCCAATCACTTAAGTTTAGAACTAAATTCTGCTCGTATCCTGTTAAGAACCATGGTAAGTATTAAGTAATACTTAAAACTAAATACCCAGTTTAGTTTCAAGTGTACTCAAGAGACCTTTGGATATTCAGTGCTTTATATATTGCTGTCCGTGTGTTATTTAACTGTCTTAAAATTTGTGTATTAATGTTTTAAAGTGTAACAGTTTCAATGTAAAAGCAAACAAGGGAGTTTGGAATTTGAGAGGTTTATTAACTTTCCAATCGTAGTATATATAATTTTATATGTTTGGTTCACAGTAACGAGTCATAGTATATTATATTTTCTAGTGCCCACCCCAGAGAGCCATAATAGTGTAATATATTTTGGGTGCCCCGACCCTTGGGATCGAGCGAGTTTGTTTTAAATATTAGCGATAACAGGGCCGGGTTTTTTTTTAATTAAAGGTTTTTGAATAGTAGCGTGTTGATAGGATTTTTTAGTATTTTTGGAGATGCATTAATTATTGTGAAATTACAAGATGGCACAGTTTATTATCTAAGAGTTTTTGAATAACCCAAGTGTTCATGAATTGTCAGAAGCTGATGTAACTAAAGCTCATTGGCTCTCCATCTTCATGGCATGTGGCGGACATTCAACGAGAGGGATGATTAAGGCCCAAATCAACTGTCTACCTTTAAAAGCGTTGATAAACTCAGGAAATTTGTCCAAAGAGAATATTGTGGTAGCTCGTGGACTGTTGGAGGGCGCTGAAGAAGAATTTTCAAAGAAGCGAAGGCAGGTTGACCCACAAACTGAAGGCGTAAAAGCAGATGGGGATATAAAGGCTGAGATTCGACAAATTGTAGCAGAGGAGAATTAGATCAAGTTGAAGATGATGGCGTAAGAGAAAGAAGAAGCACGACGTGTGAGGGATATGGAAGCAAGACAAGAAGAAAATGAACGAGAAAAAGCCTGAGAGATTGCAAGACATGCAATGTTAATGGAAGCGAGGGAAATTGCAGAACAAAAAGAAAGAGAGAGAAGACGGGATGAAAGAGAGTAAGAATGAGAAGAAGTCTGAGAGATTACAAGACATGCGAGCAGGATGGAAAAAAGAAAGAAAACAAAAAGAAAAGGAAAAGAAAGAGGCAAGAGAAATTGTGCGACATGTGCGGGAGCTGGAGCTGTAACACGCTTGTGCACAGTCGACAGCACAGACAGACATGACTCCTGCTAGGCCCGAACCCGTGATTAATGTGTCGGAAGCCAAGAGGTTTATTTGAAGGTTCACCAAAGATTCTTCAGATGAGTTCTTTGATCTTTTTGAAACGGTCGTAGCGACGATGAAATGGCTAAAAGATAAATGGTCTACGTTATTGCAGAGAGTGCTCTTTGGGAAGGGCTGCAGTTCTTACTTATTCTTATCTCAGGAGCAGAGGATAGAGTATCAAGAAGTGAAGAGGAGCGTGTTGCAAGTGTATCAGATGACACCTGAATGATATGATGAAAGGCTCCGAAGTTTGAGAAAGGACGAGAAAATTACTTTCCTGGATTACGCTTATAAGGTGCAAAGATGTTTTAAGAGATGGACAGAAGCTGCTAATGTAAAAGAGGGGTCTGATTTTGAAGAATTATTAATACTAGAGCAGTATCTAAGAAGAATTCCTGAACATGTCTGAACGTACTTGAGAGAGAGAGAGAGAGAGAGAGAGAGAGAGAGAGAGAGAGAGAGAGAGAGAGAGAGAGAGAGGTGAAGAAAGTTGATAAAGCTGCTTTACTGAGTGAAGATTATATTTTCAGTCGTAAACCCTCCACGGGCATGAAGTTTCAACCGTCGTTCCGACCCAGTGCCAAGTATTTGCTGAACCATGGAAACCAGTTAGTAATAACTAAGGGATCAAGTTTAACACTTTCAATGGAAGTAGCACTGGTACTATCCCTAAGCAGAATGCGATAGTACCACAGTAACAAACATCGAATCGTACTCCTTCAAGTATCGTGAAAGACTTGCTGAAGGTTGATATTGACTGTTTTAAGTGTGGCAAGAGAGGCCATGTCAGTAAGGAATGTTACTCAAACCAACCAAAAGCAGTCACCCAAGTGATTAAGGATAATTCAACTTCACAGAATATGAAGACAAAGAAGCAATCAGGAAGGATGGAGAGGAAAATAAACCAGTCACTTTTTACACGAAGAACAAGACAAAACCGAACAGCGTGGATGCCCTTAAACTATATAATTATGAAAGTAAGTTAGCAGTAATAGACGGGAGTGAGCAAACTCCGGTAAGGATATTGCACGACACAGGTTGTAACCATAGTGTGTTGGTACGAGGAGTACACCCGTTGGTGGAACAGTCTCTCACGGGGGAGTCTGTTATTTTGAAGGGAATAGGAAGTGAGGAGGTCACCCCTATTTGCCGTTTGAAACTGTTATGCAAGTGGTAAAGGATTCATTGGCTGTCGATGGAGTAGACATCCTGCTGGTTAATGAGATTATTGGAGAGTTGTTCATGCCTTGTCCCACTGTGGCGGAGAAACCTTTGAAGTATAGTCCTGCGACTGAACCCGAGAAGGACTACCCATCTCTATTTCCTAGTTGTGTGAAGACTAGAAGTATAAAGAAGAAAGTGGCTGTTGAAGAAGAAATACAAATCGAAGGAGCGATAAATTTGGAGGAATTGTTTTCCGAAGAAGAGGATTTCCTTGATAGTATGCAAGAAGAGAAATCCTGAATAGGCTCGAGCAAGAAGGAACGACAGACGAGCAGACAAGAGGACAAAGAATAAAAAGAAATTGAAGGAGAAATGAACTAAAAGATTTGTTTTCCAAAAAAGAGGATTCCCTTGATAGTACGCAAGAGGAGAATTCCCGAGTAAGCCCAAGCAAAGAGGAACGACAGACGAGTGGACAAAAGGACAAAGAAAAAAGGGACCTGGAAGAAATAAACTAGCAGGATTTGTTTTCCGTAAAAGAGGATTCCCTTGATGGTACGCAATAGGAGAATTCCAGAGTAAACCCAAGCGAAGAGGAACGACAGACAAATAGACAAGAGAACAAAGAAAGAAAATAAATCGAAGGAGCAATGAACTTGCAGGATTAGTTTTCCGAAGAAGAAGATTCCCTTGATGATACACAAGACGAGGACTCTAGAATAAGCCCGAACGAAAACTTGTGACAGACGAGCAGACAAATGGACAAAGAAGAAATGGACTTGGAAGATATAAAAATCCAATGTTAGAGGTAAGACTAGTGAGTAGGAAAAGGCTGAAAAGATTGCAATGGAAGGATGCAACATTAACAGAGTTATTGTACCATGTGGTGGACGAGACGGAGGCACAGCAGTCTCCGACCTGTTATTGTTTTAAGGATTGGTTGCTTATGAGAAAGCATAGACCCGCCAATATACCTGTGGATGATGAGTGGGGGATGTATCGACAGATAATTATTACTGCACCTTTGAGAAGACAGGAAATCGCCACCGCGCACAAGACGACAGAGAATATAATGAAAAACTTTTTCTCGCCTGGCATGCATAAGGACGTGTGCCAGTTTTTCCATGCTTGTCACATATGTCAGACGCCTGATAAGCCCAACGAGTGCACCAAGGAAGTTCCCTTACCCCTGATGGAAGTACGAGGAGAACCCTTTAGGAAAGGAATGAAGAAAATGTTAGCAGAAAAATGGAATGACCAAAAGGAAAGGGAAGGAGAATATGTAAAGAATTTGAGGAAAGGGATTAGTGAGATAAGGAAATTTTTGCCTGGAAGGAATGAAGATGATGAGTCAAGGATGAGGGAAGAAAAGTTTTGGTAGGAAGAGTACGAACAGACAGGTAACAGAACTCTTCAGCAGAGGACCAAAGAAAATGTTGGCAGGAAAAGTTAAGGATCGAGAGGAAACGGACAAATTAAATATCAAGGATTTGAGGGAAAGTATCGTCGAGATAAGGAAATTTTCCCGGGAAGACGTGAAAACGAATCAAGGACAAACAAAGAAAAGGTTTGGTATGAAAAATACGAACAGACAGTTTACAGTAGGACGGCAGGTGATGGTCTACACATCGGAAAGGAGATTCCCTTTCGCCAACGATCTCCCAGAACCATTCCAGATTTTGGAGGAGAACAGTGACCGGACCTACATTATCGAGGTATCAGGGAAAAGGAAAAATCTGAGGAAGGCCATATCAACTTCAAAACCAATACTTCAAGCACCGGATTTCAACGAGCAATTCCTTATCTAAGTGCATGCATCGGATAATGGGATTGAAGCTCTCCTATTGCAAAAAATAAGGAAGGAATTTTTCATCCTGAGTGTCTTATGTCATCGAAGCTGA